>NC_058055.1:20875821-21175821 GCF_020085105.1 Siniperca chuatsi
GCTGTACCTGTTACTTCAATGTATCAAATTCATAAATTCAAATTCATAATCAACATTTAATATCTTCTGCTCCTTGTCTCAGTTTCGGGTTACAGCCATAGGTTACGCTACCACATCTGTAGTGTTTCTGGCTATTCAGCTAACAAAAGCTGGTCACAGATCTTGGGTCAATCCTTGGATGTTTGCAAATGTTGAAAGCTGAACCAAAGTGGATTCAATAAGGGATTCGAAAGGATCCAAATTTGATAAGCGGATTCAGTGCTGGATTCAAATTCGAAAAAAAGCTATCAAACCCCCAACCTATTACATACTGGGAAGGTCACAGGTGTGAAAGTGTGTAGCTGATGGATTTTGAGTCAAAGAGGTGAAAATGCAGCTCAGGCTGCCTGTGTGTGAGTGTGTGTGTTTGTGTGTGTATCTGTATATTGAAGCCTCATAGAGAAATGTAATCCTTTCTATCAAGTCTGTGTAGGAAGGGCTTAGTGTTGTGTGTGTGTATATATATATATATAAACATACACACATCTTTCATGTGCACACTACAGTAGATTGCGTTTGTTCCTGGAGAAAAGTGACTCATCCTTATCCCACAGCTGGTGAAAAGCAATTTACACACACACACACACACACACACACACACACACACACACACACACACACAGAGCATGTAAAGATTGTAACTTTCATGACATCATCCAAAACAAAATGAACACCTTCTCTCTCTGTGACCTCTCTTTTTTTCTTTCCTTTTACTGTCTCTCTTTTGTTTTTTTCATCTCTACCTCATCTTACTGCCTTTTACATTCCTTTCATTTTTCTCTCTCTCTGTAGCCTCCTATCTTTTCCCTTTTCTCTCTGCTCTTATCTTTCAAGGGAGCTTTTTAAAACTCCCACACACTTACTCTGATCTGTCTTACAAAAGCACAGAAGCAAAACACATGCACACACACATACACACATATGGTAGCACAATTTGCCATTTTCCTCATGCATGTAATGAGGGCCCAAGCCCTCAAAAACAAAATAGATCTTGCTTTTACATACACACACACCTATACACACAAAGACCCAGACTGCAGATGCAATTCTTTTTTAGAGAAACTTACATAAGCACTGACACAATCTCATTTTCATAAACGCTGCGATAATAAACACAGAAGAACAGAGGCCAGGCAGTGCTATCAGACTGAAAGCCTGTCAACATGTTTTTCCACAGACCATTTATTTGCTCCGCAGTATATTTTTCTGCAGTTTTATTGAATCTAAATGATGAGTCACATTTATTTATTTTTTAAATCCCGGCAGTAATCTCAGAGTTAACCAAAGGGCAGCTAAAGCTGTCAAAATGTGGCACGGCAATCTTCTTGTTTTCATCATCTTCACATTGATCTTGGGACTTTAACACAGCCTCAGATAGCATGTGACAATCAAACATGTTTTTTTCAAATGTGGTGTCCAGCTGTAAAATGCTATAAAATATTAATATGTAACAGACCTGTAGTTTCTGTTGTGGGGAATGATGGGAGGCTCCATAAAGCCACATTTCTTTTTTGAACTCAAATATAAAATGACTTTAACTATAAAACAACCTCTACTTTGGAAAACCTGTTTTGGGCTAAATACCAACTTTGAGGATAGAAAAATAAAACAGTGGGAGAAATATTTCTTATGTAGCATCTTTTAAATTTGTTGTCATTGAAATAAAAAACACAGTAAGTCAATAAAAACCAAATAATTATCAAAAATACTTAAATTTAATTTTATTTACCATCTCAAGGAGTATCAGCAATTAACAGAAGATTTAGCTGTTTCCTTATTGCCAAAACTTTGAGCTGAATAATGGCTGAATCAGCACTCCTTTATTCAGTCATATTACTCCCACATAATCCTGTCAAGCTCTTGCAAGCGGTCTTTTGGGAGCACTAAAAGATGTTTCTGACTGTTAGTGTTAAAATCTCTTGAATATCCTGACATTGTATTTCTTTGCCACGTGATAGATGAACTCTGTCTGGTTCATTTCTGTGATAAAGAAGCCAGGATGCTTTATTCTCGTTAGGAAATAATTTCCTCTGTGGCAGCAAAACACTTAACATCAGCCATCAGAAAACACCAGTAGGTTAAACCAATACAATGGCTTATTGGTCACTTTGAGGGCTGACTAAGGCTGTGTTCAGATCATCAGCACTGCATGAATAAACACAACCCCCTCATCCATTTCAATGAGATGACTTTTGCCACAACGCGATGTGATGATGATCAAATACATGCAAGAGCACATTCCTGGTAGATTCCTTTGTAATGTGGATAGCGTATTTCTACTATTTACCTTACATTCATCAAGATGGAGGGTAAAATGATTGTCAACATAACTAACTGTAAAAAGCAGTATTCATAGTATTATAAAGTGCTGTGGAGTGTTGTATGCCTTCAAACTGGATGTATTCACTCAAACTTGACTTGATTGGATCATAGTTCACCTTCTCACTGGCACCTATAACAGCCTGCCCCCACCAATTCAAACCTTGTGTTTTTTTTAAAAATACATTGCTCTTTTCTCTAGCCTATATATCTATAAGCCTTTAAGTCTAGCAAACACACAGTATTTGTACAGATAGACACCCTCTACCCCTAGCCATTTTAACATGAACAATAATGTTTTCAGGTGAGGGTTTGAAATGAGCCATTGTGTCTGCAGAACAGAGAGCTGAATGAGGGAGGAGTTTCTGTTGACAGAGCTGCACAATGAAGGCGTCTCCCATCAGTGTGTCTGTCCCATTCATTGTGTGTATGTGTATACACACTGTTGCTTTTGTTTGTGTTTACTTGTGTCTGTATTTTGTGTGTTTCTGTCTGTCTGTGTTTTTTTTTTGTGTGCATGGTTGTCTGTGTTTGTTTTTCTGCCTTTTCATGTGTTTTTCTGTGTGAATGAGTGTGCGTGTTTGTCTTGACTGTCTGTCTGTCTGTGTGTGTTTCAGCCAGCTACACCCCCCACCCCCCAGCACACACACACACGGCGCCCCTCCTTGTGAACTGGCCGGGCGTTGTGTAATCATTTATATAAAGAGGTATTAGTGTTTCCTCCTAAAAGGAACATAGGGAACATTGTGGCTCATTTGGGTGACATTCCTCTCCTACCTCGAGGACAGGATGACTGTGGAAAGCTTGTTAAGCTGTTGGTTCCCAAAATGTGTTCACATCAAGGAGCCCTAAAATATACACTCTTTACACAATCAAGTGCCAATTCTTTGACATTTTCTTCCCCCTAAGATCCTTATTTTGCAATGTGACAAGGCCATTAAAGTGGGCACTCAGTAGATATTCATACTCTGATTACGCTAACTTGCACATGGCATTAAAGTGAAGTAATGTGTTCCTGATTTTCCTGGAAGTGCCTGTGACTCTCTTAAAGGGACAATCCACCGCAGACTGACAGTCCCCCCCCCCGAAGCAGTGGGAGGTCAATTGAAATTCATATGGCCACCATACACAGCGAGTGTGCTAATGCATTTCTGTCTCTCACTGCTTTCTTTTAAACTTTTGAAGTGAAAGGGGTCTGTTTCCAAAAAAGGCATAAAGTGATAATCTAATTTCTTTTGAACAGCTTGTGCAGTAACCAAGCACTTGGCAGTGACTTTTTTTCTGCCAATGATCAGGCTGAGGAAGTTACTGTTTCTTCTTCCAGGAGATTTGAATTTAGATTTTAGTGTTCCGAAAAATTCCATGATTAATTTTGTCCCTTTAAACAGCCAGATCACTCACTCCAGTGTCTTTAGAATCTATACAGACTTTAAGGTGGTACCCTGAAGGAGCTATGGAGCAATGTTGGGCCCCAGTTTTGTTGGTATCTTGCACACTCGCAATGACGCCAATGCATGCATGGGCATGTGCACGAATGTGACTTTAAGCTGCTGATAGTAGAGACGGACATGTTAGACATGTTGTAAGGTGCATGTTGTGTTACAATAGCCAGTTACAATAGCCAATGCTAGTCTCTGAGGCTAACAAATCTAATCTTTTCCTTTCTCTCTTTTTTTACCAAAGAACAACATTCATAACAAACAGGTAACAGGCTTCTCATGGATTATATCTACTGTAGGTAATTAACTTTACTTACATGGGTAACTTAACAAAATAAAAATATGTTAATAGACTATGCAAGCTGGTGTCTGCACCTGACCAAAGATCATTTGTGAGAGGAGGAAACATCACTTTGTAATGCCATGGTACGATTGCGAGTGGACTGTGTGTTTTTGCAGTTCAACAAAACCAACAGAGTGGTGCCTCTTCTCGACTGAAATCAGTTTCACTGGTTGGAATCTCCAAGTTAAACTTTCATTCAATTGAAATCAATAATTTAAGCTTATCAACCTAAAAGTTCTGACTCTGGACCTCCAGTATTTGGTGCAAGTGTCTCATGAAAGTAAGGTGTGCAGAAGTAAGTAGGTTACACCTGTTCTTCTAATGTGTCAGATTCATACATATTTAATGAACTCCTAATATCGTCTGCTGCTCATCTCATTTCCAGGTTGTAGCTACAGGTCGGAAACATTTATTCAACTACCACTTAATCCTGTAGTGTTTCAAATGTTGACAGCTGAACCTAAATGGCTTTGGTAAGGGATTCCTTCCCCTTTTTATCCTCTCTTTCTGAGTGTCTTGACCCTTTCACTGTCTCTGTCTCTCACTTTCTGGCCTTTCTGGCTCCCAACTAACTGGGTGGAAAATATGAATGAAAACATTCCCCCACCCTGTTTGCCCAAACCCTGCTCCAGGCACAAACACACTACCCCATCCCTCTCTCTCTTTCCAGTGCCCCATACATTTCTTTTCCTCTTGTTATTGCAGGGCCTCATCTCTTTTGTTTAACATTGTTTGCACATTTCTGAGGACAGGACTGAAAGAAGGGAGCTGGGAGGAGTTAGTTTTGGTGTTTCTTCTTTTTTTTACTGTTTGTGGAGGAACTGTGGGAGTTTTGAGAGGGGAGGGGGAAGGCAAATAGGGTGACACACCGAGAGTTGTGTGTGTGTGTTTTTGTGTGTGTGTCTGTACCCTTGTGTGTTTGTGTCAGCATCTATTTAAGAGTGTGTTTGCGCGTGTGCACTCTTGAGAACTTAAGCTTTAATTGTGTGTGTGTGTGTGTGTGTGTGTGTGGCTTTCAGTATTGGTTTGTGCACTCTGCAGTATCTGTGTAAATGTAGTGTTTTGTGTGCGCGTGTGTGTGTGTGTGTGTGTGTGCGCAGTAGCCTGCAGTGCTTTAGAGTAGTGGTGTTAATAAGTCTGAGTCATATCCATGACAACGGGCAGACTGTACTAGCATCTGAACCACAGAACAAAATGGCAGCTCACTGTAACACACGAACTGACACTGGCTTCCTGTGTACAAAGAATCCCTGAAAAACAATCCCCATAACCCCATGAGTAAAGGGGACGAGACATTAATTCCTTTTAAACTTTGACCTAAAAGGTCAATTTTATGTCCTCAAAAAGACCATATTTAACTATGAAGTTCACAAATTCTATTTAGACAGCTACAAATCTTCTTAACTCATTCACAAACAGATTTTTTCCCCTCTCAAGAGATATCCAACTATAAAAATGTACCTTTTTACCCCTTTTATGCCCCTAAACCTAAAATATACCTGTTTCTTGTAACTGTAACTTCTTAATCTTTACATAAAACCCCTTATATCTAGTATTATTTTATGTCTTTGCTTGTGACATCAACTGTATGGTAAAGTGGTAAAGATTTCACTGTAACTCATAATTGGCTAAACTTCCATCTAACTCTCAAATGAATATTATGCCGTTGTTTTATTTTAGATGTGTTTCCATCTGCAGGGTACTCTGCTTCCTGGAAGTAACAAAACACATAGAAGAGTTTTTAAATCAATAGTGCTGGACAAGTTGTTCTTGGATGTAGGTATTCCATACTTTCCTTCATAGTATCGGACTATTTACAACCACGACGGAGAATAGGGTTGAATGATTTTAAAAATCTTTTTATACTATATATTAAATCATTTGCGCAGTCCTATCACAGACATAGACTTGACAGTGATAGCAGGTAGAAATTTCTGGTTGTGATGGACAGATATTTTAAAGCATGTACAAAAACACAACGAGTAGGAGGTGGAGAGAGAGAGAGAGAGAGAGAGAGAGAGAGAGTGAGTGGCATTGACAAAGAGAGAGAGAGAGAAAGGCGGAAAGAGAGGAGAAACTATAATGAAGCCACATTTTTCATTCATGAGCTCGTACTTAAAATGGAAATTCTCTCTCTCTGGATTCTCATTTTTAAAAATGTTATCTCCATCTTTGGTGCTCAGCACTCATTACTGTGGTGTTTCTACACTGCACCTCCCAGAGATCAACTGTCAGTCAAACAGTGTGGGCAGCTCTGTAACATCCTCTCCTTGGTATTTCTGTTGAAAAAAGTTGTAATAGTTACCAACTATTCTTCTCTTTTAATCCCCCAAGCAAACTTATTTTTCCATATATTTATGTATTTCAGTTAACATTTACAACCTATTCTGTCTTCTACTGCTACACTACTTGTTGCAAGGTTTTTTTCTCCCACTGGGGTAGTTAATGTTACATTTAATGTGATCATGTGATCTGATTTGATAACAGCTTTACTCTGCGTCTGCAACGTTAAAAGGAGAAAAGGTTTTAAACTGATGCAAGTAATATGCGGTGATAGTCACGCTCTAAAGGAAAGGGTGGTTATTTTGTAAGACCGAAGACTGCTTTACATGATCTGTGTGTGTGTGTGTGTGTAGCTGATTGCTATAAAAGCAACACAGGGGTGAGTCATCTTTGAAAGGTCACTGTGCAAATGATGTTTGTGTTTCTAGCGATGATTGATTCATTGACATGAATATGATATGAAGATGACTCACTGCTCCCAAGGATCACTGTACTGTACAATGATTTCTGTGTGTTTGAGATGTAGTTACATCATTTATTTCACATAAATATAACAAAGATGACTCTCTGTGCAAAGTGATTGCTGTGTGTTTTTTTTCCATATAAATAGGACATGAAGATGACTCACTTCTCCAAAGCAACACTGTAACAATCCAGGGATGTGTGTGTGTTTGTGTGTACGCACATCAACAATTTAACATCTGTGTGGTTCTTTGAGCCCAGTTCCACCCTACCTGTGTGTTTGTATGTGCCTGTGTCAGTGTTGAGGACGAGGGTTGAAGGCAAAAGTAAACAAGACATTGTTACTGCAGTGGCATTTCATGTTTTTCATATTTTTATTAAATGATGTATTTCATCTGATTACAATACAATAAATAATGGGATTGCAAGGTTGTTAATTTATAATCATAAGATAGCAAGTAGTGCTGGCAGGGGTTACAGAGCAGTTTCACATCCAAAGTGTTTTTATTTTTTCCCCAAAGTCTGTCATAACCAATTTCACTTACTGTTTTGAGACTGAATAATTTCCACATTCACTCAGGCTACCTTTTTGACCATGACTAACCCAAACATCCATGCTTTGGCTGTCAGATATAAAGCTGCTATAATCAATATTTTTATATTAACAATGCATCACATGACTACTTGTATGTGAAAGGGGTCATCCTTCACAACTCTCATAGAGTCATTATAGGCAGCAGCAGGGAGCTGTTTTTGGAGAAAAAGAAAAAAAGAAAAAGAAAAAAGACTACACTACCTGTCCAGCACCAAGCAGGCAGGAAGACAAAGTAAGCGAGTGACTAGTGAACATGGTGGAGAATTTAGCAGCTAAAGAGTCAGATATTTCCATCTGGAGTTGGTGGAGACCAAAAAACAGAGCTAAAAGTTCCCCATATCAACTTATTAGGCAATATATGTCAGCGCTGTGTGCACAGCTTGTTTCTCCTGCCAAGTGGCCAAAAACAAAAGTGATTGGAGGTTTAATTTGTTTAGTTCTAGAGAGAGAGACTATATGCAGTATATATATGTATGCATATGCATATGTATATGTCTGCGTATATATGTATATGTATGTGTGTGTATGTGTATATATGTATGTGTGTATATGTATGTGTGTGTTTATTTCACACTTGCTTTGGCAGTGTTAACATCTGTTTTTATCCCATGCCAATAAAGCCCATTGAATTGAAAAAAATTTAATTGAACAACACATAAGTCAGCCAGTGGATTAGTCTATATTAAGGTTTAAATATGTCTTTGCATATGCAGACAGTCATACAGACAGTGTGATATGGGATGCAAAGATAGACAGATAGGAACGTATGCAGACAGAAAGATGTAACACACACAATTTTGTCAGTAGTTAACCCTGTTTTTGCAGACAGACACACCCTCCAGCACCACATGGGGTTGCCCCTGGACCCTGGGGTGGGTAACCCTGTGCCCTGCTGGATGCTTGCCTGATTCTCCTGCACCAGTCTGCATGCGGATATGGGACTGTGTTTTAGAGTAGGGGGGTTTGTATGGGTCGCCAAGGATAAGGGCCTGTTGGCACAACACACACACACACACACACACACACACACAGTCTGGTGTGAAAACTAGGGGGAAAAAGAGAGGGATTACAGGGAAGAAAAGGGAATAACCGGTTTTCTCAGCCGTACTGTGACAGTGAGGTATTTCAAGAATGAGAGATTATTTCAAACACACACACGCACGCACGCACACATGCACGCACGCACGCACGCGCACGCACACGCACACACACACACACACACACACACACACACACACACACACAGACACAGTGTGTACACACAGGGAAGTGATTGTTTGCATCTGACAAGAATGGTATGTCTGAACAAGTGGTTTAATCTTGTATTCGGAGTAACACCCTTAGCAAGTTTTTTGGAGCATACCGACCTGTGAATTTTGTCTTCAGACTTTACAGAGAGTAAAAGAAACTTCTTCTTCTTCGTCAGCTGGCTGGGGTGCTGTTCTTGTGCCGATAATTTGCACTAAAGCTTTGTTAGCAGCTTTTACATTCACTTAACATGTTTAAAAGGATATTGTATCGCATTGGGGGAATTCAAAAGAAGTGAGCAGCTTGTTCAAAACATTTTAAGTGATGACTTCAAATTAACTGAACTTGACACCTACTTTTTTTGAGTTAAAATCAAATTACTGAAGAACTGGAGAAAGAGCATCGTTCTGTCTATCCTCCCTTCTCTTCCTCCTTGTCTTTCTTCCATCTCATCTTATTACCAGCTGTATTCTTCCAACTTTTTTTCTTCTTTTCCCCCAGCTTTTTCCATTTTCTCTTCATCCCTCCTTAGCTTTCTAATTCCTTTGCTCAGGCCTGGGTTTCTCTATTGACGTGTATCATTATATCATTCCTTCTTTCCTCTTTTAGTCCCCCCTCCCCCTCCCTGATTGACTAATCATTCCTACACTGAATTTGTGATTTCAAGAACTGCAACTTTCACTTTCCTATTACCCAGTCCAGCTGGTTAATAAGAACTTCAACTCGTTGAAGATTCTATTAGGTAAAACATGTCTAACTGGTGATCTTCAGCCTGGTGTTTGACCTGCAGTGCAGCAGTGAGTTTTTTTCTCACACATCCCCGCCTGATTGTAACCTGATTGGGCAGTTTGTCTCCACCCAGTTTCCCTTTTTTCCCGTAATGGTGACGTGCTGCTCTGATTAGTTACTGCGAAGCAAATGCTCATCTTGTTATCAATGTAGTTACTAGCTGAAGGTTAAACAATTGCCTCACTCGTTAAAAACGTGGTGTGTGATTTAGCGCTACCGCTTGTTCTCGCTGAAGCTTAATAAGCCTAATACTATATCACAAAAATGTAATAATTTATTCTAACTTTCTCCTCACTATAAAACGATGTAGGAAACCCTGAACCCGATTTAAATTATAGCTCAAATTATTAACAAAGCTGTCTTTGCAGGTTTTGAAGAGGTGAAAGTTTTCGCATGCAGTTGTAGATATTGCCAGCTGAAATGACAGCTGTTATTGGCTGTAGCTAATTAAGATTTCTCTGAGTTAGTTAAAAAAAAACTCTTGTTAGTGTCTCTCTCTCTCTCTCTCAGACAGGTAATTGGCAGCAAGGTAGTTGTAAATTGCAAATGAAGGATAATGTTACTGTAGATGTGAACAGTAGTCAGAATCTCTTCATTTTCTCTTCAATTTCTGTTCTTTAGATCATTTCTTAATTTCTTGTATTTCTTCCATCCTACAGTTCTTTTCTCTCTCCTTTAATCCCTCATTTCCTAACTTATTTGTACTTCTTCCTTTCTGTCTCTTACTTTCTGTCATCCAAGCCCTTCTCCCTCCCCTTTTTTCCATTTAGCCTCATGTACATTTCCAGCCTCGTTTAGAAGGACTTCCTGCTCTTCATGAGTGATCTGTCAGGAGTTGATGTCTGTTTAAACTAGATGTCCTGTGTGGGCAGAGAGTCAGACTGAGAGCTGAGCTCAGCCACTGTCGCTCTGCCCACACTGGAAATGTCTTATGTAAACACCATCCACTTCATCCCTCCTTGAGAGGAGATTATTATTGACGAGGAAAGTGAGATTTACACAGTGGTGAGAAACATATGGGAGTGAGGAAAGAGAAAAAGGCTTGGCTGACTTTTTCTTACCCTCTTTCTTTTTATCAGCCTCTTTTAAATCAAGCTATATAGCTCTCTCTGCTCCTGCTGCATGCATTGTCCTTTCATTCACAATTTCACTCAAATGCAGGGTGATATACACTCAGTTGCCACTTTAGTACGTACACCTAGCTAAAACTAATGCAGTCTGATACTACAGTCCTGCAATAAATCCTATTTTCATGAAAGTTAAATGTTCGGTTTTTTAATTATATACCGAGAGGTGTTCTCCAATATTTCGTCTATCCTTACTGATATGAGTGAGGTGGTGGACAAAATATGACTAGAAGCTTCATTTCTAAATTGCGGGTGATCATATGTCATATGTAACTAAGCCAAGTCATTTTTAATAGTACATTTGCATAAAATAAGAATAAGTTTACATACTTAGCCTGCTTTTTCTGTGTACCTGGTAAGTGAAGGCTGTTGACATTGCAATTATGAAAAAAATGAATTATTTGCATCAGTTATTTGACCCAGGTCTCTCTTTCTAGCTCTTTCTTTCTCTTTCACACACTCACAAACATATAAATCACCTCTCCTCCCTGCCCATGCTCACATAACATCCTATTCAGCAGTGTTACGCCACAAAATATACTTTACAGTTCCTCTGCACTCCTCTGCTCTCCGGAGGCACATCCCGTGTGGTAAACCAAAGACACTTCTCCTCTGGGCCTAAGAGCTGGAAGAGGGATGGAGGGGGAACTTTGGTTTTCATTGTTTTAAGAATCAGAGCCCTATGGTGTGCAGTTCCTCCTGATAAATATTTCATGGGATGCACCATTAAGATCAAAGCAAACTGAGCTGTCGTATTGTTATGATTCCAAGGAGGAAACTTAAATATTCCCTCTCTGCTGCTCTCCTCATTAGGACTCCTCAAATGTAAACAGAAGTGATTTTGAAGGTTTCTTAATTATTATTATTATTATTATTAGCTAAAAATATTTTCTGTATATACTGATAATGGTTTGAACCTAGAAATCTTTGATTAAATAAAAAAGTAGAAATACTTAGAAATCTTTTATATATTGAAGATTTAATCTGCTTTGGTGTGTGTCTAGGATATCTTCTACTGTACCTTGTTTTCTCTTTAAAAAATCTTTACTAATTGTCTGCTTTTATCATTTAATTTTCCACTTTTTAGACCCTATTTTCCAATGTTATATGTCTCACGTCAGACATGGAATGCCTGTCTCCTCTTTAATAAAACATTACAGACGGTCAAAACACCTGGGACAACGATGGAAATACGTCCAAGACTTTATTCTTCCATTCCCTACAAAGTCTAATAATATTGTATTTCATAAATACATTACATTGAAGTCAGTAAACCAAACCGAACCAAACAGCTTGAAAATTATTTTTAAGTTGACACACATTCAAGCTACACAGATATATCTGTAAAAGTGCATTAATCTAAATCAAGAACATCTAAATTAGGTTCATACTTTTAAAGCTCTTTGGCTCATACATATTTCTCAGGTTTCGGTCTTAACCTCATAAAAAAACAGAAAATCTATTTACAGTTTCACAGAGAGCTGTAATTGTCTTCAGTATTGACAGATGACACTGCGCTTTATCTCTGCCTTTGTATTCATGATAAAGCCTAAGACAAACAGGAGACCTTTTGCACATGGTTTTGTTTACCTACATTATGCAAGGTCTGTGTGTGTGTGTGTACATGTGTGCGCGTGTGTGGGATACACGATACTTACCAGTGGAAGAACGCATTGTACTCTGACCCCCTTTGACTCACATCCTGTTAGATGGGATGGCTTGACATTATTATGATGCTTTTCCTTTCATGTCTCACTTGTGTTTCGCCTACTGTACCTCTGACATCCAAACCAGGAGCTCACCTTAAATGTCACCACACTAGTGATCAAGAGATGATACCTAGAAATTTGACAGGCAGGGAAGAAAGAAGCACTAAATTCACAATAACTAATAGAGATCTTATGTCTCTTTTAAAACTCTTTGAATGATTGATCCAGCTCTTTTGAGCTGATATCAATAAGACAGAAAGGGTCTAAGTTCACAAATTGATGTAGGTATTAGCTGGATGACTTCAGATATGGTATCAACTTTCATTGTTGCTCTAAATTTACGTAGGTTTTCTGTTTTGGTACAGGTATCATTTACTCACTGTCTAAATGTTGTCTGGTTATCTCCCCTGTCTTATTTTCATGATCTTGTTTTTGTCCTCATTTTCTATTCTTCTTTTCACTTCATTATTTTTTTACATCCCCATGTTGCTAAAGCAAATCAACACTGCCAGTCATAGCTAGAAGCCAAACAAAGCCGATAGTCATAAAAGTAAATGTAATAAAACCCATATTAGAATAAACAAAGCTTAGAATATCATAAACTCCAACAGCACTCTGCTGATAACATCTCAGTTTATTGTACTACTGACATCACATTATCACATTATATCACATTATATACTTGGCAATCAGTTTTTACCTGATTATACTCTACATATTTCTTATTATCAACAAACCCTAAGAAAAGACCAAAACCAACAATGAACTGATCCTACTAACAAGTATTGTCTGTGTATTCAAAGCCTGATATATCTTATTCCTCTCTGCCATAGAGCTCAATTGTTGTCAAAAAAATATTAAAACACATAAATGAGCCACACTGATGCAAAGGGTAACATGGTCCTTCATTACCATGAACATAGTCACTGTAGTTTATTTTTCCTGCTGTCAATACTCAGAGAAGCACATGTGTATTAATCTGCAGGTTTAATTGTTCCCAATATGTGCACTATTTACTCTCGCTTGCATAACGTTTCCTAAAAAGTACAGTGCCCAGTTGTTTTAGGAAATTATTTAGTCTTTTTAAATGAGAGGACACACTTTGATCTTTTCATGGGATCTGTTGACAACAACAAAAACTATGGAATAATGCCAGCCTTATCCTTGAATAATGCAATAACACCACCCACCAATGTAATAAGACACTGAAGTTGCTTTTAACGTTACATAACAGAAACAACCAGCCCAGTGTCTCCAGTATGAAACCTATTCTCTCTGTGAATGTGTGTGTCTCTTGTGTGTCTTTGTCTCTCTCTTTTCTCTCCTTTCTTCCCTGCCAGTTGACTGGTCAGGCCTCTTTGTCCAGTATCAGATATCAGTCTGATACCAGGCCAAAACAGGGTTCAATTTTCTGCCATTTTGTCCTCACAGAAATATAGTAGCATTTTGGATTTATTAACGGTTACACATTTGCCTCCATTGATCCTGCACTGCTTGTCTAAATTGGCCATTCGCAGACAAAAATGGATCAGATCTGTGCTTTTTATTAGATTAATGGATGCAGTATCAGCAGTGGAAATGCTGTTGATTACTGATGCACACTGGGGGGGAAAAAAGCCACAGAAAGAGTAATCCATACTGTATGTGTGTACATATGCAGGGCAATGTTTTGCTTGTTCACAGAGAGATTTACATGCGTTCATTATTAGACAAACATCTAAGAAAGCAGAATGAGAAGGTAGAAGTGAAAGTGGGAGACAGGAAGAGATGAGGGATGAAGTATGTAAGATGAGGAGAGGAGAAAATGACAAAAGTAAAAGGAAGAGGGTATGAAAAAAAGGAGGGAAGATAGGGAGGTGAGGAGGTGATGATGAGAGAAATGAGGAAAGATAATTAAAGGATGCAAAAATAGGAGGGATGAGTATTGTTGGAATTAAGTATTAAGTAAAAAGGAAGAAGGGTGGCAAGGGAAATGACTGACTTTTCTTTTTACGGTGTAGACAATTAGATGTTTTATTGTGTAATATTGTATAATTACACCTATTTACATATTTTATAGTATACTAGAATAACTCCCACACTGGTTTAGTGTTTATTTCAATGATATCTTATATAGATTTTATTATTCACCTGTTTTCGTCTATTAATAACTATTATTATGAAAATTAATTATTTAATTGTTTTTGTTAATTTCACTTCATATTGTAACTGTGCTGGCAACACATGTGAAATGTCATTTTAGTGAAGATTACTGAATTAAATTGTGGCAGCTGTTGTTATGATGACGGCAGTGGTGGTGATGATAATGGGGAGGATAATGATGAGGATGATGATGATCACAGTGCTGCTTGATGTGAGGGCGATGGCAGTGACGGAGGATGATGATAATAACTGAGCAGTATGATAATGAGGCGTTGAAGACGGGAGCTAAACAGAGAGCTAAAGGTTGTTTTTTTTTTTGTTTTGATCACTGATGCACTTTTCACACAAAGGTCACGACTTCACCAGGCGAGCGTGTGAATCATAGGGGTGTGTGTGTTACTATGCAAAACACAGAGCTGTTTTGGACAAATGGTGTGTGTGTGTGAGCTCTGATTACTCGGGTGTGGTGTCTCCCTGCCTGATGGCATGTGCTTGTTTAGTGCGTATCTGCCTTTTTTTTGCATTTTTCTCTCTATATATGTATCTATTAGCTCTTAGAGTGTCCAGATGTTTTATGCGGCCCTGTATGCGTGTATGCACAAATGTATGAGCGCGTTTGAGTCTTTATTGGTTCCCAGTGGGTCGAGCAGAGTTCCTGACCCCATTTCCTGCTGTTGTTGACAGAGAGACATTCAGCCCTGAGGCTCCGGAGACCAGACACTGCCTGGAGGAGCTTCCTGTCACGGCTGCCTACAACCACTTAATTTGTCATTGTTTCAGTAGCTTTTTCTTTCTTTTTTCCCCTTTTTTCTTTCCATCAAACTCTGATTCAGTCTTTCTGGACCTTGAGGTCAAGACCTGATTGTAAGGAAGAGCCCCAGACATGACAGTGTTTCCTCAAGGATTCTTTTCAGCAGCGGGGGGAAGGGGTTTTGTTGTACCTTGGTAGTTAATCTCTAATTTGTTATGTTAAATACTAACTTGTCAGTAATCATAACCATTCATACTTAACAATGAATTCAACATTTTGTAAGTTTACTGTAGCACGTTTCACCTTTTGTTAATGTCCCGCCCCATCCTGGCTGTGATTGGTCGGTTCACGAAAAGTGACAGTGACGAGCACATCAACTTTATGAAAGGTTGAACGTGTTTCAACAAAAGGCACCCGATACAGCTAAATTGCCAGCTAGCCAAACCCAAACCTTGCTTATCCCTTTTGGCTTCAGCTACAGAACCGTGACTGACAGTTGAACTGGTATTGAGGATCTTGAGGATGTGAGCTGGTGCATAATCAAAGTGGGCCAACGATGTATCTCTTTCGCTCTTGTTTTTGTATAATGGACTGCTCAAGCGGCCCTCATAGCGACCGGCCCACCGGGATTTCTCCCGTTGCTCCCGATGGCCAGTCCGACTCTGCTCTGCCCTGTTTGTCACTCTGCCTGCGGAGAATGCTGTACTCACACTGTTGTTTTTTTGGTTGTCGTAACTTTGCAAGTGATCGACGTCCTGTCACTGTTCCAGTTGCTCATCCTCAAAGTGGAGAGAGAACGGATGACTGTTCGGTTGAGTTGAGTGGAGTGGACAGCTCCGCAGAGTCGTGTAATTGTGACATCATGACATTTCAGAAAATTCTGAAGCAGCGGCGTCAATAATTTTGGAGCGGTGGGCCGCTTAAATGTATGGAACAGAAACACTGTATGAGAAAGGCGACCTGATAATTCCTCTTGTGTGCAGGATTTCGTTGTTTGTCACACAGCATGGATATACACGTGTCTGTGCAGTTTTTGGAGGATAAAATGTCATAAACTCTGTATGATTGAGGACTAAATTACCACTGTAAACACTGAAACAAGGGTCTGTAATAGTAGGTGGCAATTGAATGATGATGTATAAACATAATTAAACTGAGTTCCTGGAGAGGGATAATAATAATTCATCCATTATACCATTATGCTGAAAAAAATCCCTCCAGGTGTTTATTCAGTATCCCTTAAAGGACAGAAGATCAAAATAAAACTGCTTGTGCAGCTAAAATAAAATCCAAAGCTTCTGTCTTCACTTTTGTGTTTGATGCAGCTGTAAATGGTGTAAATGTGGCATTAAGCAATAACAAGTTGTGCTGTATTTGGACAAGTGTTAACAGTGTGCTGATACACGACCACAGCCCACAGGTGCCAGAAACCACAGCACTCCATGTTGTATGTTACTGCTTAATTTGTCAATCAAGAGTTGGTATTATTACCCATTAACTGGTTCAATAATTAGTTTTATTTACTTTCTTTTGTCAGTCATTTTGTAAGACAAACTGTGGCTCCATGGTTGGAACCAAACATTGAGCAAATTTTATAAGATGTTAAAACAAGTTTTGTTGTGTTTCCAGACCACATGATGAACTCTCTGCGTGTATCTTTGTTTTTGTTCCAGGTTGCCACTGGAGTCGTCAGGCGGTCTGTCCAACAACAGGCAGGAGAGGGGGAGCCACAGCCAGCCTCCACCCACCCAGCGCTACAGCTGCTATGACCTCGATGACCTGGATGTTGCCTGGCTGGAGCTGGTCAACTACGAGTTCAGACAGATGGGTGAGTGCAAACTGACCTGCTGCCTAATTTGATAATAATAGCCAGAAAACATTTTGACATTGAACAGAAAAAATACTCATCCCTAAACCTGTGTAAATGTAGGACCACAATAAAATCTGAGATAATGTTTGTAGTTGATCATTACCGCCACCTGCATCATGTCAAAAGACTTTCCAAAGTCATCGAATATGGTTTTAAGTGCTGTGCCAGAGTTACATGGGCTTAAAAGACACATCTCACACTGTATTGTGTGTGTGTGTGTGTGTGTGTGTGTGAAATTCATATTCCTGGGTATGGCTGAAGCTAAATAATATTTAAATTTTTTGATTAATCCATTAATTGTTTAGTCTTTTAAAATGTCAGAAAACAAGTGAAACAATGATACGAAACCGAGAAAAGCAGCAAATCCTCACATTTTAGGAGCTGGAACCAGCGATGTTTTGCATGATGTCAGTTGACTAAAAATTAATTGACTAGTTGTTTGAGCACTGTTTAGTTGGGGTAACACCCCCCCCACACACACACACATACCACACCTGCCCATTTATAGTCACATAACCTTTATTAGATACAGTATGTTCATTTAAAATAAACTTTTTCAACTGTTTCTCTGAAATTTAAAATTCAACTCTAAGTCACATTTTAAAAGGTCTCAAAATTTGGCTTCTGAGACGCTCTGTATATACTGTACTCCTCTTTTCTTTCTTCCCTTTTCCTCACTCTTGTTATTCCCTCCTCTCTTCCTTTATCATCACTTGTTTCCTCTATCTTCTCTGTTCCTCTTCTTCTACAGTTTTCTGTCACTTTTTCTCTTCTCTGCTTTGCTACATCCTCCATTTTGCCATGGTGACAACTGCTGACCCCGAGCATCTCTCCCATCTCCACCATTTTATTTGATATCTGATCAGCTCCTTTCAGATAAAGAGTAGTAATTGTGTTTATAAATCCCCGCTGGGGTTTCAGGCCTTATTTCTGGGACACTTTCTCCTTAAATCAAACACACACACACACACACACTGGCTCTTCCTGGAGCAGAACCGGGTTGTTTCTCATAACCTTCAATACTAGACCAAACAAACAGATGGTTGATTGGTTCTTTTAGGCGAGGTTATACGGCTCTGGACTCATGATGGGATGATTTAGCATTTTCTATCTCAGTCCTCCACTTACTGTATACGAGTGCGTGAATTCAGAATGGGTACTTGGAGGAGTGTTGATACTAGACGTGCTGTGATTTTGGTTATTTAAACACTTTTCCTGTTGGGTTTATAGATGGGGTTAATTAGATTTTCAGATTATTCAGCTAAGAGGAAACTTGATTTCTTGCAGAAACCTAGGCCATTACAGCAGCACAAAACTCTGGAAAAAATACAGTCTGTCAGTAGTAATAGAGAAAACACTTCAGGCTTCATAGCATTATAATGCATTCATTATACTAAGTTAAATAAAATTAGAAAAGTACATGAAGGCACAGAATGCATGGACAATGTGCAGAATAAAAGCAGTAGAACTTACTGAAAAGTAGAGAAAAAAATGTCTGTCTATTGTGTGTGTTTGTGCGCTTGTTGGATGCTGTGTTGCTTTCAGACAGTTAAGTGCAGTCATGAGCACATACACACAGTGATAAATGTGTATCTGCATGTGCACACAGCTGTCACATGTACAAACACAGAAACACATGCACAGAAGATAAATATAAAGTAAATACACTGAAAGTACACAAACACACACAGTGCACAGTGCAGACACATACACACACACTCAAATATGTGTGAACAGTGGCGTTGCTTCCCTCCCTCCTGTGTGTGTGTGTGTGTGTGTGTGTGTGTGTGTGTGTGTGTGTGTGTGTGTGTGCACGTGCGCGCTCAGTTCATGATGTAAATGTCACAGCAGGTTAATATCTAACTCTACTTCCCTTTTCTCTGCTGCTTCAAAAGCAGCTTCTAAATCCACAACAACTACAATCACACAGTTTCTTCGTTTCAGTTCTTCCTTCATGCCAACGTTTGTGCGTATGGCCAAATTCAACACTAATATATGATTCAAAAGTTGACCTGTTTTCAACATCAGCAGCAGCTGTTGACTTTCATATTGGAGTTGATGTTGAATTTCCAAAATGATGCAGCTAACAGTGTTTTAGTTGGATTCGTGTAAGGCTTAGCTCTACTTTTTTATGTAAAACTGCAGCTCAGGTTGCACATTAACCCAGTTGGCAATAAGATGCTCAAGAATACGTGAATAAACTTGTCTTTTATTTATTTTTTATTTTTGGATGGGAAGGGATAGCGTGACATAAATAATAGACAGAGACTCAGGATGCTCAGCTCCACTTAAAAAACCTCCCAACTGAGTGCTGAATCCTTCAAATAAATCAATAAATAATCCTCAACTACAGAAGCCAAAACAGCATTAGTTTATTTATTGCTGTTTGGAGTATTTGGGCGAGGCAATGAGAGGTAATGTGATGGAACAATGTAAATACTGAATCTAAAAATGATCACCTTACTCTTAATGTTTTCTATTACCTTAAATTCAAAATCCAGAGATTGTAGCTAAGCAAAAGATTTACTCGACTCTACAGATTGTAATTTGATTTATGTTGTCTTGGTATTCAATTACAGCCAGTGTTTAGGATTCGTGGCATATCTCATACTCAAAGTAACATAATCTAAAATGCTTTACTCTGTTTTGAACACTTATCCAAACAATCATCTTTATTTCAGTAAAAGACACTAGATTTAATGCCTTGCTGTTACCCATTTTGTATAATCATTGTAATCTTGTTGCATGTAATGAGATAATAGCATGCCACATCTGTTTGCCACCATCCTGGAAACCAGACTGTTTACTTTCCTGGTACTTCAAATACTTTATTTTTTATGAGGAAGAAAGCTCTCATTTGCCAGTTAAATCAGTTTTCATCAACTATTAACCAGCCTTAAAGCAAGGCATTACTTTGAGATGCAAATGGAGCAGGAATACGAATACTAATGCTAATGCCGACACATATTGGCGTGGCGAACGGAGCTGTCGGCAAGAAGGGCTCACTGGCAAATTTCGTCGTTTTTGGCTTTGAAAGCAAATGGGCTTGTAGTGACAGAGCACATGTAGGGTTTCTCTGCTTTTCTCTGGTTAGCAACTGCAGACTGAGTCAACTGCAACGCCACATACTCCCACATCCTGCAGCTAATTTTCATCGCTTTTTATCCTAAGACGGCCCAAAGAAAACAGAAAGTGACCTGTGTGAGGTGAATTTGCAAAGGAAAGCTGTGTGTATTTCCATTTAAAGTGCGACACAGTGTTTTGGCCAAAGTCTCCTAGTTGAGTTCCAGAGTATAAACAAAAACTAATCAAGTTTTACTGTCTGTCTTCTCACCACCAGCACTACCAGAGCTGGACGAGCTGACGATGGAGTGTGTTCTGGTCGAACTGGAGAGTGTGTGTGAGGAGAAGATGCGGCAGGCCATCGAGACGGAGGAAGGCCTGGGCATCGAGTATGACGAGGACGTGGTGTGTGACGTCTGCCGCTCGCCAGAGGGAGAGGACGGCAACGAGATGGTCTTTTGTGACAAGTGCAACGTCTGTGTTCATCAGGTCAGGAATTACGGGATAAAGTGTCTTATTTCTCTGTTCAAGGACGTGTGTTTGCTTGTGTATTTTGTAAGTATCAGCTAGCCTTTTGGCTTTTTAAATTTTTTTTCACAGAATAAGAAAGTCACTCTGGGGGGGAAAAAACTGCTAAATGCTGAAAGCGTAAATGTAAAATACAAAATCAAGGTTGTTCAAGGGGTTTTCGTTTTCCTTAGAGCTGCCTTACGTGTGGTGCTCATGTTTTTCTCCCATTTATCAACAGCATAAAAGTACACGTACAGTAGCAATTTCACAAATGGTACCTGTGACAACCTGAGGCTTGAGAGGCTGTTTGTTACACAGTGACACAGTGTTAATTGTTCTGTCAACATACCTTCAGTGTCATCAAACTACCTCTGCTTACCTGCTGTTATGACACTGGATGAAAATAGTTACCTCCAGCTGCAGACCAAATCTCATGTTGGTCTGTCACCTACAATTTCAGACTGAAGTGCACAGAGCAGGTAAAATACCTGTAGATTTTTCATTGTAAACACGTTTTTGTTTACATTCAAAGTACACAATTTTGGGACCAATTCATCAAAACACTGTTCTATAGCACCACTCAGGGCACTTGTAGTGTTTTCCCAGTTTTTATTAGGTAGAAGAAGAAGTAACTGCCAAACAGTGAGGTGTCATGGAAACAAAATGTAACAAGCAGTGAAAGAAATTGTTGCTTGCAGGGAGCATTAAGTAATATTATTGCTTTTATAGAGTAAACACATTCAACACTGACTGTTGCTTCCCTAATAAGGCCGTCTCCCTAACCTTCAGCAGGTAAAAAACACACTGTGCTTACTGAAGTGTTTTGTTTGATCAATAAAATAAAAAAAAATGCTTTATTTGCTTTTAATGAAGATGGAGTATTAGATGTCTGTCTGTTTCCTCCTGTCAGTGTGAAGTTTGTTTTTGTTTTTTCCCCTACCTTTACATTGTTCTATCTTCTATAACCAATGGTGTAGCCTAGCTTTTCAGCCATATAACATGTGATGTATCATTCCTTCTGTAGAATAGAGTGATTGCATACCGAGACCTGCCTTGAATGTAACAGCAGTGGTTCCTGAAACTATGTTTGGGGATGCTCGGGAGTTTTTGGCCTTGGAATTTCATTTGGGCCTCAACTAAAGATGTGATAGTATGACTTGACTTGTAACAAATTAGATTGGATAGATCTGACATAGAAGTTATAATAATGGAGGAAAAAGAGGCATTAAGAATGAGTCACTCCCTCACAGTAGAGGCACTTTGAGACAGTTTAGGGGTAAATCATATCTGACAATAAAATCATTCTCTGTTTCTGACCCTGGGTACTGAAAATTATCAAACGTAACGTAATGTAAATGTTGGCATGAAAAACTGTCAGGGCACCCCTGTGTGTTAGCGGAAGGGGAAATGGGTGGCACACTGATGATACAATAACCTGCTGTTTACATTTTCAAAGTGTCTGGTTTACTTTCCGGTTGAAAGTAAAGTTTTGGGTGGTGCTATAATATGGGGAGTAATTGTTTAAGTGTTTTTGCGTGTGGTTTTTTGTTGTTGTGTGTTATCACAGCAGCAGTGAGCATAACCTTTTTAAAGAGCTGTAAGATGAGGCAAAAGGGAGAGATGAGGAGTGTTTTGCCATATGTCACTTTGAATTTGCTAATTATATATGACAGAAGAAATAAGCAGCAGACTGTCAATAGAACCAGCAACCACTGGAAGTATGCTGTTTCCAAAAATTTAAAGTAAAAAGAAGACGATGGGATGGCCTTGTGGCGTAGCTGGTTAAAATCATGTCTGGGTTCAGATCCAGCCTGTTGTAAATCATGGTTTTTTCTCTCCTCCAGTCTAGCCCCTCTCTTACTTCTTTATTAAAGCAGTTCAAAAAAGTAAGAAACATATCTCAAAATAATTAATATATTTAATTAAATTGTATTGTCATGTAATTTATAATGCCAAAATGTATATAAATTGATGACAGTAATTTATTTAACAGGAAGATTATTTGCAGCCTTTTAGCAGACTTCGTGCAAACATTTGGCAGAAGATGAGTATAAATTGCTAGAAAATGACTAGCACACCACAATTTCCTGTGTTCCAGGCAGCTCAATACATGATTGAGAAAGCAAGATTTGGTGAAAGTTATACAGTAGCCAGCAGAAGCTGTTTTTGTGCTTGTGGGGAAATTATACCCTCCAAATTCACATTGTCTGTTTCACAACATCCATGCGTATTTCACTGTGTGTCTTCTGGGTTTAATTTCCTGATGGCATGGCTTGTGAATGCATGGCACAGAAGCTGCCTATCAAATCTCCGATGCTGGAGCTTCATTGCAGTCATTTTGTGATGATAACATATCTTTAACAAAGAAAAAATAAAATAATAAAGGTGCGTCATAGCGTACTGAAAGGAACTGAATGCATTGACTGCCTGGAAGGTAGGGAAATGGTCACCAATATTTTAAATTACGTGTAATTAGTAGTTGATTGGCTTCAGCATGCAAAACCTCTTGTATGGCCTGTTAATATTACGCTTTATTTGCCCAATTTATTGGTTAAAGGAATAGTTTGACATTTTTGAAAATACGTTTACTCACTTTCTTGCCAAGAGTTAGATGAGAAGATTGATACCACTGTCATACCTGTCCACTAAATATGAAGTTACAGCTAGTGTCTGGTTAGCTTAGCCTAAAGACTTGAAGCAGGGGGAAACAACAAGCCTGGCTCTGTCCGAAGGTAACAAAATCTGCCTACCAGGACCTCTAAAGCTCACTAATTACCATGTTATATCTCGTTTGTTAATCTCTACAAAACCAGAGCCAGGCTTTCCCAAAATGTCGAACTATTCCTTTAAAGACGAACAGAAATTTAACATGTTATAAAGTGTGTCTCTTTGTGTGACTTCTTCACATCATGACCTCTCTAACTTTTCTTTCTCTTTGTCCCTGTCGCAGGCGTGTTATGGCATCCTGAAGGTACCCCAGGGGAACTGGCTGTGTCGGACCTGTGCTCTGGGCGTCCAGCCCAAATGTCTACTCTGCCCCAAGAGAGGGGGGGCCCTCAAGCCCACCCGCAGTGGAACCAAGTGGGTCCACGTCAGCTGTGCCTTATGGATCCCTGAGGTGAGACCTAAGGAGAGACACAGGAGTTGAAATGGCCAAAAGATCCAAATACAATCTAATATAGATAACAGTTCAGTTTCCTTTTTTGTCATGCACTCGGTCAACCTCCGTGTGTTCTTGTGCTTAAAGTAGTAATTTTCTACATGTCGTACAATTGGTGCCGGACTTGATTCTTCCAATCAAAGATAGGCCTACAGGCACATCAGTAGCTTCAAAGTGTTATCATTTAGCTGTGGGTGTTTTTTGTTTATGATCCCAGTCACACATATTGGTGCAAAGTGGTTCTAGACAGTGAGTGGTTGTTTAGATTTGCATGGGTGCATACAGCTGTAGTCATTGTCAAAATGATTGTAAAAATCCACCCATCCTACATTGGCTCAGTGGAGTCAGCAACTCCATAAAAATGAAGAGGCAAAGAACGTTTGGAGCACTACTGTATGTGTGCGGTGTTAAAACAAGTATGTAAACAAGGTGCTCTTGGACAAGGTGTCTACGCCATGAAAAGAGGGAGAAGAAAACCACCTGAAAGACAATGTGGTGTTTGACATGCTTTGATGAAGACCCACACAGTGCTTATTTTGACTCCTGCACTTGTCTTTTGACTGAACTTTACTTTTTCTCATCCTCACCCCAAACGACACTGCATCCATCTCTCAAAAGCTTAGCCTTAATTCACACTCTTTCAGGTACAGTGGTTTTCTTTTCCACCATTTGCCTCAACAGAAACATGCTGTAACCCACTGTAGAAGAAAAATTCCTCCTGTGGCTGGTTTTATTCACTGCACAGTGGAGACAGAAGTTAACAACAAGGCTGTAGAATTCTCTCTGAAGATCGACATTCAGAGCAAGGTTTTATACTGTTACAACAAGGGTAGTCTAAAACAATATGTTGTAGGCTGCGTTAATCAAGAGGTCTGAGCAACAACAAAAGGTGAATGTAGCTCAGGAAATCCCAGACAGGCCTCCTGCATGTAATGGATTCATGTTTGTCCAAACATGTTTTCATTAGACAATTTAATTTCCGAAGGGGTGAGATGATTTTACTTTTATCCAGGAGAAAAGATGGAGAAGAAAATATGCCAGAGCAACCGTCGGAGTGTTTTTTCCATGGTGTAAACAAAAACAAATTTCCCCGATGGTGGTTGCATGGTCATTAAAGTGAATAGCAACAATTCACGAGATTCTATTTAAATAGTTACCACATAAAATTTTTGCTCTTAGTATTACCAAGGTATGCAAAGAAACCCACTGTTGAAAGGATTTGCAGTTCCTACCTGAGTCTATGATGCAGTTTACATTCTTAGCCTCAAGGTTCAGTTTAGCATTTTCAAATTTTTCTTTATGGCACAAAGCAGATTGGACCGGTTTGGATTTTTTTAAGTCTTTCTTAATACAACACTAACATGATATATGTACGTTAAAAAAGAATGGGTTACTGTAATCATCCCTCCTCCTGGACAAACAAGTCCTCATTCAGTGCAAAAATGCATTCCAAAGTTCAGTCAAAGCTAATATGAGGCTTCAGCAGTCTTACTTTACTAAATCAAGTGGGCATCTTTGTTCTGACAGTCGTGTGTAGATTTTTTTCCGTTGTTTTGTCCCCTTTTGAATGCAATTGACTGTGAATTTTGTCCCCCATTTCTTACAGAGTAGTCCCTCAATGAAGGTATTGCTTCAGAGACAGTATGAAGAGGAGGGATGATTACAGCGAGACATAACTCTTTCAGTGTAGATATGGCATGTGAGTTTACTTGAAAAAATCCGAAACAGCAGGGCTTACGGGAAATGTGGCCTAGATTTTTAGAAGCACTCGCACCTGTCCGTTTTTTCCACCAGGTTTTCCTTGTTTACACTAAATGCCTAAAATACTTCATGTAGCATCTTCAGTCAAGACCTCACTCTTAACAGACTGCAGATAATGTAAATTGATTCACGAGGATCCTGTTTGTCAAGCGTGTAGCCCAAGCAGCCGCTCATTTCGACTTGATGTGTCTTGATGATCCCTTTTGGAAACGTCTCTCATCTGAAAGCTCCAAATGGACAAAAAGCAACCGTTCATTTCAGAGGTTCAGGGACGGATGTTGCTTCACGCCTTGCACACACCTTTAAACTGTTAAGAGAGTCAGTCATGTGTCTTCAGCCTATTCAACAACACACTCCACCAGCAGATTTCTCAGTAATAGAGTAGCTTTTGGCAGCTCAAACCTTTTACTTCTAATTGCCTTCTGTCACCCTTGATTGGACTAATTGTTTTCGTTGCTCCGTTCGCTTTTGTTTTCTCTTCCTACCGTGGAGGGAAAAAAAGATAATTTGCATGTCTGTGCTGTATGTGCGTGTGTCCTTGCAAAGACTCAGTTGTGTGTGCTTGCATGAGCTAAAGAGGTGTTAATAGCAGTCAATAAACACACACAAACATAACAGACACATCTCAACACAGGCTAGTAGATTTCTACTGAATACGATAGTAGTGGAAATTTCCAGAAAAGAGGCTGTGTGCGAGAGTGTCATTCATAAAGAGTGCTGGATTGGATGTGTGTGTGTGTGTGTGTGTGTGTGTGTGTGTGTGTGTGTGTGTGTGTGTGTGTGTGTTGTGTGTGTGAACACACCACCCAGCCTTCAAACGATACAGCCCCCCTGCAGTGCTGTGTGTGTAGCTGCCCTATGCCTTCAACCCCTGGAGAGAGGTCTCTTTTTAAACGGCTTTTCACGAGACACACACACACATACTCAAAGATGCGGATCCCCTTTTTTAAAATGCCTTTTCATTTAACACTATGAATTCCACGCATTTCCACTGAAGTGATTTCAAATTTTGTCAGTTTTCCATCTACAGGCTTTGAAATCTGAAGTAATTGGGGCTAGAATATGCTCATCGGGGAATGAGCATGTTAAAGGCCTTCATGTGCTTACACACACACACACACACACACACACACACACACACACACATAGAATGCTACAGCCCTGACTTTTCTGTATTTTGAGTATTGACAAACCAACAGAGGAGGGGAAGGTGGAGGAATTGTGTAAAGTGCAACCTCTCTGAGTGTGTCTGTGTTTGTGTTTATGTGTGTGTGTGTGTGTGTGTGCGCGCGCGCCTGCATACAGTATGTGTTGTATGTGTGGGCTTCATGGGTGAGAACAAGCCAATCAATTAAGCATTCAAAAACTGGAAATCCTTTTGCCATCGATCGTTTCGTACATCAACTGTATAAAAGAAGCGAACATTCACGATGACAGCTGTGGCATCATTGTCTGAATCGCACTTTCTATTGACATCCTCAACGGAGTGAAAATTGACCCCTACTACGATTGAGTGTGCTGTACAAAAGACATCAATAATAAAAGAAAGAACCGAGGCAGTGGGCTCGTTCTGTGGATGAGCAGATGAGAGGAGGAAAAGAAAATCAGATAGAAGGACAAGTGGTTGAAGAGAGGGAGGAGCATGACCTGCGGAAATCAGTTGTCAGCTTGTTAATGCAAGCGTGAAGGACAAAGATGGAGGGGGCATACCACAAATATGAGAATAAGTTAATGTGAAAGAGGTGGAATGGTTCTTGGAAAGAAACAGGCAGTAGAGGAAGGAAGGAAGAAATGGCACTTTGGTGATGAGTGCTCTCCACTCTATTCTGCATGGCTGGTTGGCACAGGTCAATGACTTTTTGGTTGTATTTGGTGGAGCAAGTTTTGGGGCCAAAGCTGTTCTGAATAGACCGCTCAGAGAGAGTGAGTCACACTGGGCTTTACAATAATGTTTTTCCAAGGAGCACAGGTGTCCCTGCTCTGGGTCCAAAGAGAGACTTTTTAATTCGAGATCTTGGCTTTGAAATTTGGAAGACACTGAAGAAATTGTCATTCAAGCTACAATAAGTTGATTATTATCTTTCAGTGAAAGCTTTGGTGGAAATTTTGATAATTTTATCATATGAGAACCAAAGTTAATCCAGAGACTTTGTAATAAATAACAAGATGGGTGAAGCATGATCTCTAGCTGGTAATTGTGACATATCCATTTATGAAATAAATGTGCTACGAGTACCAATTTTAATTTGATCGATTAAAGATGTTGGTCTACAAAATGGTGATAATACCTGTCACGTTTCTCAGAGCCCAAGAAGACGTCTTCGGATGTCTATTTTGTCCGACCAACAGCTAAAGATATTCAGTTTACATTTATATAGGTTTCTATACAAAATGGAGAAAAGCAGGAAATCCTCACATTTGAGAAGCTGTAACCAGAATGTATTTGGTATTTTGCTTAAGAAATGAGTCAAATTATTAATTAAATTATTATTAGTCCACATTTTATATGGATGGACTTTAATCAACTAATCATTTCAGCACCAAAAAATATTAAGATGAAACTTTATTATATTATTGTTGTGATGATTTACCTTCAGGCAACAAAATGAGAAATATATTCTGTCAGTAAAAAGAATACATCTCCACACAAGTACAAGGCAACGAAATGTAGTTTAGGTCTAACCAGAAGTGCAATAAGCAAGTGCAGGATATAAAGTGTGTGCATAAATGCAGGTGTGTGCAAGTGGTACTATGGACATTATATACAGATGGCATTACTATAAACAGAAGTATACTGATGCATATGTACAATAATGAATTGGACTGGGCAGAACAGTAGTGCAATGAATATAAAGTAGTGCAAATTATGGAAATAGTTAACAGTGCAGTAGATGAGTTATCGCAATATTCAGTACATAGTACTGGAGTGCAAATGATATGTCTTTCCACGTGCTATGTGTTCCCTGTAGGTGAGTATAGGCTGTCCAGAGAAGATGGAGCCCATTACCAAGGTGTCCCACATCCCCGCCAGCCGCTGGGCTCTGTCCTGCAGCCTGTGTCGAGAACACACAGGAACCTGCATACAGGTACGTCAGATAAACACTTAACACTGCATCTTATGTTATGAAGTGACCTCAGTGTCTTAAAATAAAAAAATAAAAACACTCAAACTTCCACTCAAGTTCTGTTAGGAATTAAGTTTTTGTTTTCAGGTTTTTCTTTTTTTCCTTTTTTTTTTTTTTAAACATGCCCAAAACCTTACCTGTACACTCATAAAACACATTTAGTTGCCCACTCTTAACCACCACAACAATAACTTCAAACTAGGTTAAGACCTGAGGTTAAACCTCCCACATGTGCTTGTTGGATTATCATTTTAACAGTTTTAAAAGAATTCAAGAAAAGAATCTTTCTTCTGTGGAGAGGGAATGTAATAATCACATTGTTTCTGTTCAGATGCACTGTTCATTTCACTCCTCTTCCTCCTTTTTCTTCTTTGTCTTCTCACTATTCCAACCCTTATGCCATCTGCATGCATACTGTACATCATTTGGAGGTGGCAATGGGATGAAAATAATCTTGAAGAAAATTGGTGAAAGTTTTAATTGTGTGTGAAATTCAATATTTCACACACAATATATATGTATATATATTTATATGCATCCCTTACAAACAGATGTACATTCTGAAATAGAGTTGGATGATTGTTTCTATTTTCATATCGTTTAATCGTGGTTACTCGAGATTGGCAATAGGTGATCCGATCGCCAGGGGGTGGTGGGGGGAAAAATGCAGCATCTATGTCAGTCTATGCTGGAAAATAGTGATACCAAGAAGCTTCCTTTGGTTTGTGTTAATCTGTTTGAGAGAGAGAGAGCGACAGAAAGACAGCGGTGGTCAAGCGACCTCAAGAGTGAATGAGCAGTGGGAGCGCCTGTAGCGAGAAAGCCAGTGAATCAGAGAAATAAAACTTTATTTTCTGATTGTTTCACAGCTGTTACATTCTCAAGCACAAATTAACACAATAGCACCCCACCAGAAACATTTCAAATGCACAGTAGGGCACAGATTCTAGAGATGATTTTTTACAACATCTTAGTTCTGATAGTAAGTTAGTTAAAATCGGCTTAATATCAGCGTAGGAAAAAACAGTCGTCGATCATCCCTTCAATCATTGATATAGGATCTGGTCGCCTATTGGCACAAGCCTATTCTGAAAAAAAGGCTTACAGGCACACCCACACAAAATACTATATCTATATACACACATAAGCACAGCAAAGCTCCTGCAGAATAAACTCAGCACATGCATGTACACACACACACACACTCACACAAAATGTCTCTCAACAACACAGATCATCGTAGTTCTTAGGCTCCCGCTGGGTGCAGGTGGATCTGTTTGAACCCGGCACCTCTTTAACATGCTGCTGAGTACGCAAACAAAACCCCCGCTTACACGCTAACACTAACCCACTTTACAGCTATTAGCCTGTGGACCATTCAGTGCCCTCAAGGTGAACTGGATTCCTAAAGCCCTACACTCCATCTGTGTGTGTATAAGTACGGTATATATACATGTGTGCTGGATGTGTATGAACATGTGTACATGCAAGTGTGTCCAGATGCTTGTTTGTGCAGCGGTGAGGGTGATACAGTACTGATGCTGTAGATGAACAGCTAGTCCTTGAGCCAGAATCGCTCGCAGGGAGAGAGTCTCTCTCAAATTAGTTTACCTTCTTCTTCTAAACAACAGTTTAGGCACAGGAGAGTCTGAGAGAGAATAAAAAATATATTGTCTTGATTTTGACAGTTGTGGGCTGTTATTTAGACATCTGTAGTAGACAAGTTACAGTATGTATGTTACAGCTAATTTCTGTCTATGTGTTTTTAATGTACAGTTGGTCAGACAGCTCAGACCAGATCAGAGTTCTTCCCTTCTAGACTTTTGATAGTCTAAGCCACATTGCTCTAAGATACTTAAAGTCTTTGGGCATTTCATCTTTTGGTAATTTGGTGATAACAAGCTTTCGTTCGTCTAATGATACCTTGCTATGTCTCTTTTCATGTGCTGACAGTTCCTCCTGTAATGATAGTCGGGTGTCTCAGAGTGTTCAGACTAAATATTTGTATTTAAGGACTTGCTGTATTAATTGGCAAGTTCTCCAAGTGTAATGAGGCTCTTAATTAGTGCTTTTTTAAAGGAAGGTGTGCTGAGAAGGTCAGCCAGTCAAGCCTATACTGTATTTGTCAAAGAGAGTCAGTCCGTGAACAACAGTCTTCAGTAATAGGGTGACACACTCAGCTAATTAAGGAAGTATTTTGCTTCATGTTTAGTTTCTCTTCTAAGCAGATTTCAAATGAACATGGCAGCCCTTTAGATCAAAATACCTGTAGCCATGCTATAGGTGCAGCAGGTGATTATGAAACATACGATGCTGTAGCTATAACAGGTCATAAAAATAACTTACGTACTGAAAATGACTCAAGTCAGCCTCTTAACAAGCAGTGGCTCGTCTGTGGGTCAGTTTTCAGGTGTGTAAATGTGTAAAAATTTAGTACAAGACATCTAGAATATTTCCATTTGATGGGATGGCGCAGCCTTAAAAACATGGGTTCTTTAGTTTAAATATTTCACAAAGTATAAACATGATATAGCATATATGAAAAGCTGCAACAAGATGACAATGCATATATGATACTCTCATACAGAGTTAGATTTTTAGATTGTAGACCGCTTTACCCTAAGAGTTAGCTTAGCCTAGATTTAGCTTAGCTGTACTCTTTTTTTGGTTTGAGGAAAATCAAAAGCTTTGAAAATGAATAAATAAAATATAGCAGCACAAATCATCAACATTCCTCAGGTGTCAGGCTCTCTCTCCATACAAGGATCAATACTTCAAGGATCACATCTTTAGGAAAACTGTGGGATGGATATTGGTACTGATATACTGTAGCTGTGCTGTAAAGTCATGATTTCATCAGGATTTATTCATTTAACAATGTTAGAAATGAAAAGGTAGGCATAGATTTTTATGACGAATGTCTCACTCCAAAGTATGTCAGTTTGAGTTTTTAAATTCTTCTAAACAAGATATTTGGAGTAGTTAAAATTTCCTTCAAGTTGCCGCTGTCCTCATAAACCTGTGTCCAGTGGCCGCCTCTTAATTATCTAGGATTGCTGAACAGATGCGTGTGTAAATGTAATGGTGTTGTGTTTGTTTTGTGACAAATTAAAACTGTTACTGATTCTAGACATTAAGAGATGATAAAAATAATAATGATAAAATAATCAACAAAATACTGTAAGTTAGCAGTGTAGGAAAGCTAATCAATCAATAAATAAAGAATCTACTCTCCTACTCTGCTGTTGGTAGACGAGGTACAAGAGAGGAAATATCACTTATTTCTCCTACGTACAAAATTTCACTTTTAACAGTTTGATAAATACTGGCCCAGATCTCTCTCATGGGGCAAAGTAGAATATGATTAAATCATAATGTGATGAATATCTTTTTTTTTGTTTTTTTACCTCATGCAAAAGGTTCACAATAACCGCACAGTCAAACAAACATGTTGTTATCCACAAACACTGAAACGTACTCAAGAGTCAGCGTGAGCAGTGATTAAAAACATTATTAATGAATCTCTGCCAGAACTGAGCAGGTGCAGTCGAAGAGGCCAGATGAGTATTTTTTGCAATGACTCGGCCCGTACCAAACACATCTAGCCAGCTCCACGCTTTGTTCAACCTTTTTCCTCTTGACACCAAATAAGTGATAGCAGCTGCAGCGGACTCACTGACATGTGGGAAGTTGGTAATAAAAGTGGGTATACAGTATTAACCTTCGACTGTAATCTATAGTGGTGTCTCACACAGGCCAGATATGTGATTATTGGATCACGCCTTCTGTTCCTCCATCATGGACTTTGTTTATTCAGTGATTTAGTGGATTGAGGACAGTATTTCTTATTGAAATGTATTTTAAAGCTTGGTACAAGAGTTGACAACATCCGAAGCCTAAACATCGAAGTGTACATCAGATGAGATAGGTGAGACATCAAGTTTCACCTATAAAAGAAACAAATGACACAAATTAAACAATTAGGAAACTAAACACTGGGAGAGCAGCCTGGGATTCTGAAACAGAATATGTGATTGGATCGCTAAAAAGTTGCCATGGTTTGGCAAATACAGTGCGATATGGAGCAACGTTTTTGCCAGGTGAATTCCAAACACACACCTACTACTATGATATTGCTCTGTTAGCTATCCACGAACTAACAGTCAAGTGCAGTTTCGTTTGATGGGCGAGGTTAGCCAACACCCCAAATTTAATTGGATACATTTATGTAACCTTTTACAGGAAGAGAAAATGGAGGGATTTTGTTAAATACTCAAAAAATATTTTTTGACACATCTTATAAAAGGAGATAACGGAACAATTAACACAAGGAGACAGGATTAGAACATATTTTTGATACGGAGTGAAAAAAGAGGACGTAAAAGAGACTAAACAGAAACTTAACTTTATTTGCTCTACATTTTATTGTGGTTCCTTAGCTAATTAAAAAAGAATACAGATTGACCTCTCAGCAACACCCAAGTTGTGGCCTCACACAGATTTCATGTACTTCTGAAGGCTGAAGGTTGTGATGATGAACTGGTTTACCTCTCATACTGATGACCGACTTTAGTTCAGAATCAGTGTATTGTTGTTGGGGGTGTGACAGGGAGTGATGAGGAAAAATGCTGCACAGACCAGCCTGAGTTCAAGGTAATTACCTCAAAAATAGGATATAATAGCCTTTAAAGTTAGATAATTATTATTCCACTTTTTTTGCCACATCATGTAAAACACATCAGGAAAAGCCCGGTACCAGTCAAACACTATCCATAGGGACTATTTCTTTAGTAGGAAGTAGTTCCTATTAAAAGTTTTCACAGGAAGATAACAAATGAATAAGGATAAATGCTGGATAAGCTGAACTGCCTGCTTTTATTATTTTATGTGTTAAATCAGCTTAAAGCTCCACATTTTCAATGTAAGGTTTGCCTCTCTTAAGCATTATCTGTAAGTGTACAGTAGGTTTTACTGTTACCAAAGAGCTGCTGCATATTTTGCTTTTATAATGAAACATTTGAAGATGCCGAAAGCAGCTGAGCCAGGGAAAGGAGGAAAGGTTGTTTGCGACAACAGAAGTTGTTTCCCAGACTGTGCAGACAGTAGGATCAGTCAGGTTTTTTTCACCATGCTCATAAACAACACAGAGAAGAGAGTCACCATCCTGCTGAATACTGAACTCGTCTGAAAAGTACAAGCATCGACCTGCACACACACATTTACAAATGTACATGCGCACAACAACAACAACACATAGCCACAAGGGCTCACACAGCACAATCATACCATGCCTGGAGGGACTCAGCGGGAGACCGCCTCTTAGTATGACCTGTAATGGATAGCACTGAGAAACACACACACACACACACACACACACACACACACACACACACACACACACACACACACATCCCAAGTTACCGAAATGTCAGCAGAAATGGGGGAACCGTGTTTGTTGTGACTTGGCTTGTCTTTCTGCTTTGCTGCACTTATATTGGAACCTTGATGATGCAAGAAATGGACCGAAAATGACACTTTAAAACAAATAGTTGTGACAAAGTGACAAATTGAAGAAAAAAATGTGTGTGTGTGTTTGCATGGATGTGTGTTTCAGAGTTAAGTCACTCCAAGATAATAAAAAAACAACTCAAATAGGATTTCCCCTTCACTGTTTTACCTTCCATTCTGACTTTTTTATCTCCTTTTTTGCTCTCGTATTCTGTCTCTGCCCTTAACTGTATTTCCTCTCTTTCTTCCCCTCCCAGTGCTCCATGCCCTCCTGTATCGTGGCCTTCCATGTGACGTGCGCTTTCGACCACGGCCTGGAGATGAGGACCATCCTGGCAGAGAACGATGAGGTGCGCTTCAAGTCCTTCTGCCTGGAGCACAGCTGCACCGCCAGCAACAGTAGTACAACCATCAACAACACCTCCAGTTTGACCAGTGTGAGCAACAGCAACCACACCACCACTTCCACCACCAACGGAGCACACGCTGCAGCCAGATCTGACTGGGCCACTACAGGTGTCAGTTCTGAGCTCCGGCCGGACCAGCAGCACCAGCCAAACAGCAGCAGTGACCCAGAGCAGAGGTCGGTATTGTACCCGGTTTCGGTGTCGGCATCAGACCGAGCTGAGCGGGAACAGCTGGAGAGAGAGAAGGTGAGCCAGAGGAAACAGAAGCTCCAGGAGCTGGAGGATGAGTTTTACCGACTGGTGGACCCCAGGGAGGTGGCCGAAAACCTGGCGCTGCCCGTCTCCCAGGTATGTTAAGCCATGTAACTTAAACACTACGATTTGTCATATGAAATGATAAGAAATGATACCATACACTTACTTGTCATTCATTGTAATAGGTACACCTCCATGTGTACCAAAAATAATGGACTCCTCCAGACAGTGAGTCAGGTATAAATATAACACAAGTATAAAGCACGCAGATGGGGTCGACACACAGGGTGAAAACAGCTTGCTGATGAGACAGGTCAGAATAGCAGCATTCACGCTAACTCACAACAAGTATGCAAATACTGTGACAGCGACGTACAGCATGGCATCTCAGGACAGTTAATTGAACTGTGAAGTAGAAGCTGAAGCTTGTGATTGGCAACACTGGACAACTAAAGACAGGAGAACACTGTCTGGTCTGACTAAACACAATAAATCTATGGAGCACTTTTTGTCCACATTGGCTTAAAATGTTATAAAATACGTAAATATTAAATTACAATAATAAAATAGAAAATAATGATAAATAAAAATGTGATAAGGTCACTCCATTTGCCTGCACAACATTATTCTGATCTTTACCTAGTATTTTGAATACACGGTTAATCATATATTAGTTGAGATGAAGAGTTTGGCTTGCGCAATTAATTAAATTTAATCAGATGTGGTATTGATGAGTTGCATTTAGAGTGCCGCTTCTAGTGCATCAAATAAAGTGCTCCCTTTTCACAGGTAAACTGTCTGATAAATCACAGGCATTTGTTTAGAACGTGCAGTGATTAACTGGTCTCTGCTTGCCAAACTTGGTTGTGGCTGCAGGCAGGAGCTTTATTTTACTATAATGGAAGGCTACAACTGTAATGTAACAGCTTTTCATACGTAGGGATAAAAACTCGGTAGCATCCTTTAATGGAATAATTGTTATTAACTGAGATTTGTACATTCAAAGCAGTTTTAAAGCACAATTTCTGTCAGATTAAAATATTCAAGTGTAATAAAACTATGTTGTGAGTTATTGATGAAAATGGTAGTGATTTAAATCTTGAGCTAAATAATTTGGATTATAATTTTAGACATATTCATATGGCTTGAAGAGCACCTTTGGAGTGAGTTGGAACCAGACATTTGCAGCATTAATGCACCATAGAAAACAATTAAAAGAATAAAACAGACAAAATAATAAATGCATAACAGATCCTCAGTGGATTTATTGATTTCAGCAATGTAATGATATAGTAAGGCTGCTCACCCATTCACTTTTATTGTTGTTAAGCTGTTAAATTGTCTTTGCTGTTTCATTTGACTTTCACGAGAACATTATAATAACAAAAATGGGAATATTTTGTCTCTTCTTTTAGGTGGACTTCCTATATCAGTTCTGGAAGTTGAAGAGGAAGGGCAACTTTAATCAGCCTCTGGTGACCTTAAAGAGGGACGAGGTGGACAACCTGGCCCAGCAGGAACAGGACGTCCTCTACAGACGCCTCAAACTCTTCACACACCTCCGACAAGATCTGGAGAGGGTGAGTAGGAGATGTGTGTGCCTGTGTGTATGTTTGGTGTGAAGCGAATGTGTTTGTGTGTGTGTGTGTACGTGGGTATATACATTATCAGTGCTTGATCCAGCTAGTGTTGCTAATATTTAAGGGGTAATTCACATTTTTCAGAATGTCAATTAAAAAGATCATTGACAGTATCATATGAAGTTGATTTTTGCTTTCATGAATATTAATGTTAAATGAAAGAATAGCCTGAAGGATGAAGGCATAATGAAATGGCTGAATGACATGAGTGATTGAATGATAGCCCAGTGTTGAAAATTTAAGTGAAAATCCGCCCATCACACAGAATTAATTAGCTTTTTCCTGTGATCTGTATTCACCGGGACAGTTTATTCACTAAATGTAAAAACCAGTCGGCACAGAGCACTCAGCAGACCTCGAGGAATTTTCTCAGACCTCAAGTTTTCTTGACGAAATCATCATGTGTGTATTGGTTCTTGTGCTTCTGGCTTTGGGACAGACAGACTTCAACTTCAGTCTCAGACCCAGAGCACAGAAATAGCATATGTATGTCTCATGGAATGTGGAAAGTTACCTCTCTAGTAGAATAGTGTGGGAGGTGGATTGGTACCAACTAGGTATTTCTGAAAGACTCAGGGTATGTTTGGGAATACTCATGAGCCCCTTGCTGAAACTGTGTTGGAGTTCTACTGAGAAGAAGAAGAAGATGGTAATGTTTGTGCAGCCGCATGTAATGGAGAGGAAGGCTTTCATTTGGAGTCTGTCAGAGGGTCCTAGAGAGGATGCTGCCAAGGAACTCTTTAGTTCTGCTGAGGGAATTCAACACTGAGGTCCTTTAAGTAACAGCCTGCCTGATCTATCCAAAATGGCCACCATGTTCAAGCATTGTGTATATCTCATCTATTACAGGTCATACTAAGAGGCAACCTCTCACAGAGTCCCTCCAGGCATAGTGTGATTTTGTGTGTGTGAGCAACACCTTGGGCCAAAGAGCAATGATCGATTATGTAGTTGTATCCTCGGATCTTTGGATATATGTCTCGGACACTTAGGTGAGAAGAGCAGCAGAGCTGTTAACCGGTTGGTGAGTTCAGGTGGATCAGGTGGTGGTGGGATTGCTGCCAGCCAGACATGGTAAACCCAAATGTGCAGTTACAGTGAAATGGGTTGAGGCCCCTGTCTGCGAGGTCTTTAACTCCAGACATGTGGTCGCCTGTGCCTGTCGTGGTGGACAGCAGCTTCTGTGGTCGTGGCAATAAAAGTTCAGGGAGGCCATGGAGAAGACATAGACCTCTGTGGACAAGGCAGAGTCAGAGAGTTGCCCATCTGTCCACCGAGGGTGGATGAGATTCACCCAAAGATGTTCTGGACATTGTTGGGCTGTCTTGGTTGACATGATTCTTGAATGCTGCTTGTTGTGTTTTTAGGGTTTTAGGTTTAGCACTTCCTAACTGCAGGGTCACCCACCTCACCAATTCACAGGGGAAGCTCTAGTCACTGGGGATTTATTTAAAAGTATTAGTAATGAAAAAAAATGCAACTTTTACAGTCTGTTTTCTGGAGCTGTGACCAGCAACATCAATTATCATCGTATTTAATAAATGCTTACGAGCAGTAAGCATTTATTAAATACCTGATACTGGTGACCTAGTACCTCAGTCTAAATCTGTAGTAGCACAGTTTTGAGGTCAGTCAGAATGGTGAAGTATTCCCCCACTGCCTTCAGTATCATGGCTCACACTTGGCAGCTGAATGCTAACCACTATGTAAATTTTCCTTCCTCAGTTTCTGGGATTGGTTGCACGCATGCCTATAACCTCACTCCAGGCTCATGTTCGTAGTGCTCTGATAGCTGATTGGCATTCACTGCAGCAGTGCTCTCAAAACCTCTTTCTGACCTTGCAATCTACCCTACAGAATCTGAATGACAGCTGGAAGCCCACAGCCAAACATCTACTGCAACCCAAGTTTAGGGAGATACAGTTAACTCTGGTTTGCCAAAGACAGGCGGCTAGGCTGCTTATGTTGCTTCTTATGTTTGGATAAATGTTTTATATCATTACCACAATCTAAAAAACATCCTATGGTATTTGCTTACTTTCTGATACTAAATCTACCAAAAAGAATGTGTTGAAAAAGTTTTCCCCCACAAACCCTCTTAATAACCAGTTTAAATGTATTATCTTTCAGCAGACTGTAAGATAAACTGAATAATCTGGTGTCCTAAATACTTTTTTCCTTAATTTCTTTGGCATGTGATTTGATACAGTGCAGTTGGCTTGCTTTGGTTTGGTTCAGCTTAGTTGATTTAATTTGGCTCACAGTAGGACAACCTTTTGGCAATTAGGTGGCAGCATATCAACCAAATGACCCACTATTCTGTAACAAACTAAAAGAATAATATACAAACACAGGATATAATTGGATGACGTATTTTAATTGCTCATTGGTTTTCCCATTTAGCCTCAGCTGGTAATACCAGTTGAGTGGACTTGAGGAGTTCTGATTAGACCAACGGATCAGCGTGCTTGGCCCAGCATCCCACAGGGTTAATTTGGCTTTTAGATAACAATTTCTCACCTCTTAACTTTGAATAATAGAGTGAAAAATCATTTCCCACAAAGCGTATAGTCACTCCTTGACAAGTGGGGTTTAACAGTTTACAAGTGGCTTATCCAGTTCAAAATCTAGAATGAAAGCTCAGTGAGGCATCAATCTACAGTATGTGTTTTTTTTTTTTTTTTTCTTGTTATGCACTATGCACACCACTTTGTCTGGGAGTGGACAAAAATAATGGAAAGAGTTAACTATATACTGTAAGTGCATATTAGGTTGTGAGTCTGTAGCTGTGCAGATTGCTTTTGATATATAGTATTTTCTGTGATGGAAACATTACTCTGCAGAGGTGTTTGTTTCCTATAGACTTGTGTAACTGTAGACATACCACAGTGGTCTCCAGTGGTCAGGGTTTATTGATTGTTGCAGGCCTTGCTAACCTCCTGACCACTCAGTGTATCTGTGGACTCCATAACTCTTCTCCCTCCAGACCTCCCATTATTGATGTGTGTGTTGTAGAATTGGACCATACCACTTCAAGTCTCTAAGGTTAACTGTTCATCCCATCAATAAAAGGTAAAACAATTGAAGACAGTCAATAGAAAATAGCAGCTTAAACAGATTATTTATCGTTGAACTGACCGTATGTAATGCACCACAAAAACAGCTGTCTGTTCTGATTGTTCATTTACTTGTTCGTCCATCTGTCAGTCATTTCATATTTTGACGAAACTTGTAGGAATTATACATGTTTCAAGTAATCATATGTATACGGCAAACAACAGGAGTGAGTTACAACACAACAGAGGTTTCCAGGGGACACTAAAAACTGATAAACACACTTGTAATTAGTAAAAGGCTAACAATAAAGAAGCAATCTGTCCCAATGCCCACATTTACCGTCTTAAGCACTTAAGTCTGCGTTCACGTGCCCCTAGGTAGTAAGCAAGTGTGTCCCACGTCTGAAAATTGCCAACTCACAGTAATACTTAGCACACACTTGATGCAGACTTATCCTAATACCGCTTCTGAGTGGTATTCATAGCAAAGTGTATCCCACAATTCATCTACTGTGCCAGACCAGTCCAGTTGTTGGCAGTATGCAGCTATAAACTTGTTTTAGGACTGACGATAACAGACAAAGAAGTTTATGACATGTTGGATTCAGTTTGAATATTATTCACATCAACACACGCAATTATGGCTGAACCTTCGCAGATGCTTATCATTTAAAATCCTTCCTTCTTGATGAGACTGATTATAAAAGTGTTGCATGTCAACATTAACTATCAGATGTTCTTTTTTTCAATAGTTTAGTTAGTAATAGAGATATACTGTATGTTCCTCCCATAAAATTGTTATCAGACAGAAACCAATTCAATTCAATATATATGTATTATAATATTATGGCCCTCTTATACTGTGCACTGGGGCCTTAAGGTTTCTAGAGAACTTGCTTTAATTGTTTTCACTGCTATCTGATTGTGACTGTAATACTTATTTGTTCATTATGTAAATATGCTTATTATTTTTATTTTCTAAATGCAAAGTATGTGTTGTCAAAGTGGTGTAGATGTTTTGAAAGACCTTCTTTCACTTTTTTGCATGCGTTTTCTGAAATCGCAGTGCGTTGACCTCTCTTGGCCATTATACACATGGTATTATACACTACCGGCTGGATTTTGTCAGAACTTGAAGGAATCCTGCATCTCATAATTGTGTTGAGGCATTTTCAAAGTAGCGCGTATTAGCCCAAAAACAATGCTACAATTGCAGATCAAAGCATGGTGGCATTTGTTACTCATGGTTCCAGAGGGGGACTATGTTTACCATGTTCAAAGGTGGTTTGAATTGAGGAAACGACAACAAGTTGTTGCTTCGAATCGAGCAGCGGTTCTCTTTAACATCGCTCAAAGGTCTGACAGAGAAAGGAGGATTGATTGTGTTTGCTGCTGGCAGGTCTCCCATGAGGAGTATTGGTCATCAATTGGTCAAGTATTGGCCGAGCGAGTGTTGACAGCTCACCGTTAGTGGTGCTAGTGGCTGCCGATATACAAGCTCTCTTTCTCTTCTTCTGTCTCCTTCACTTTCCTTCCCCCTGCACTCCTCCTCTTTTATCTTCTCTTTTTATTCTCCTGATTATCTGCTTCTGTTTCTCACACACATAACAGATTTTACCACCTGTAAGAAACAGAGGGCCGTATCGTTCATTGCTGACCCATATTTTTAATCTATATTACTATATTTGCAGCTCAGTTCAGCGTTGTGAGCAAATGTTCTGTCTTTTTTTTGTTTTGTTTGTTTTTTTCCTCTCTGGGTTCAAGCGGGAGGTCTTTTCCGTGGAGATGGATGTGTGTTGTGTGTATGGCATTGTGTTAAGGCAACTGTGTGTATCTGTGCGCAAGAGAGTATTCCAATCATCTCTGATTTGCTTGCAAATTGAAAAATCCTCTCCATCCTTCCATCCCGTCATCCCTAGACCCCAACCCAATCAGACCCCACGACCAAACCCTCCAGCCTGCTGCTTTTGTGAATAAATGTGTGTGTGTGCATGTTGGTGGTGGTGGAAGAATCCGGGGGCTAATGTTGGGGTGGATTATCCCCCTCCTCTTCCTCTTTGAAGTGCTGCCAATGGAACGAATTGCACCGTGCTGTCCCTAATGCACTGGTGAGCTTTCTCCATTTCTGTACTCCTCTCGGAGTGCCCCCTACATCACTCATCCAATCAGCGTGCAACAATTTGAAGCAATGTGTGGCACGTTGATTGGGTAGTGTAAATTAGCTGCTAAATGTTGCTTTTTTCCAGCTTCTGTGGTGTTTTTGAATCAGGCTAAAGGTGCAGAGGAGGTATGTGTGTGTGTGTGTGTGTGTGTGTGTGTGTGTGTGTTTAGTTACAGTGATGGTGCTGGACTGAGTCAGAGGCTGCATGTGAAGGTTGTCAGTGCAAATCCCTGCACCAGCTGGGGAGGTCTATACCGCAGGGGCGCCTTTTAACAAACCACTGCAACCCCACATGTCATGAACCATAGTTCACACTGGGGCAGACTTATCTTATACAGGTAAAAATATTAAATGTGCCATTTAAGTAATGTGTAGACCTAAATATCTAAGACGTGAGCTAGAAAATGCATTGTAAAATTTGAAAATAGGCGTGTGTATATATATATATATATATATATATATATAATAGTTAGCTGTTGGCTTCAAGCAACTTATTCAAGTAGCTGATGTCCCCATCCCCCCTAAAACCACAAAACAAGATATAAAGTGTTAATTAGCGAGCTTTAGAGGTGCTCGTGTATTTTTCTAACTTTGGACAGAGCCAAGCTAGCTGTTTCCCCCTGTGGCCTTTATGCTAAGCTAATTGCCTCCTGGCTCTAGCTTCATACTTAACAGACATGAGAGTGGTATCAATCTTCTCATCTAATGCTCAGCAAGAGAGTGAATAACGTATTTCACAAAATGTCAAACTATTCCTCTAACGTAACAGTAGCGGTTGTGTATATCAGAAGTATTAAACACAAGTACCAAAGGCTGGTGTCAAAAGCTAAACCAGGTTTTTGTGTTAAGACATTAAACACTGATGCATTGGCGAAGTCTGACTTATTTTATTTGTGTTTGTTTCTCAGTGTAACATATTAAAAAACTGTTGTTTCAGTCTTGACAGAAACTCAGGTATTGCATTAGCACTGGTATTGACAATTTCCCAACGATACCCAGTCTTGTAGTTAGCTAACTATTAGGTATCTATAGATACATCTGTGTAATCACATTTGAAATGTGGTGGTCAAATACACCAAAAGAACATTCAATAAAAATGAAACTTTGCTGCACACTAAGACTGACATGAGATAATGGAATTGAAAAATTAGGATTTTGAATTGGGGCTTCATAAGGTTAACTCATAGACATTTACTCCTTACTGGATCCTCCACAGAGGACTGCTGTTAAAACTGCTGTTAAAAGTGCATTTACATTCACTGGCTGGGTTTTGGAAAGTGGTTGAGATGAGGTTAAGTCCTGAAGCAAAGGGTTGGGGGTTTAGCCGGAGTCTGCAGAAGTTGAGGCGAACAGGGAGAGAGTTGGAGCTGGGTGAAAATAGATTACTGTCAGAGAGGTGGAGGAGTGCAGGGTGGATGCTCAGGCTCTGGAAGCACAGAGGGAAAGGAGTGAGACTGGACTTTACAGTTTAAGAAAAGGGCTAAAGACTGTAGGAGAGGTGCTGAAGCCCTGGGAGGAGGTGGATGAATCAAGGGGAAATGCCAGGGCTCGGCCTGAGACGGGAGAGCTGGGGCTGACGGAGGGAAAGCAGGTGTGAAAGAATCCGTTTTCCTTACTCATTTCCTCTCGTATGTTTTCACATCCATAACTACTTGAGTCGAACAATTGCAGTTAGTCTTTTCCCTCCCGTCAGTACATCGGTACTCCAGCCAAGGCTGGCAAAGTGTCTGATGGCACAGTGCCGTTCTGTGCCCTGCCCTCTGCTCTCTCACAGTAAAGACTTGGCAGCACACTCAGCCCAGCAGGTCAGCAGTCCCACACCCAGGAGGCCCTCAGAGCAGAATAGAACAGTACACTTATGAAACAGTCCACTTAAGAAAAGGGAGAGCAAGGGAAAGTTTTGATTATGAGTAGCTAACATATGGTTTATATATCTTCTTTCACTACTGAGTACTCACAAGCGGAGAGAGTAGAAGGAGGGTAAGAGAAGAGAAATGGTATTTGATGAGGAGGGTATTTATGGGAAAGAGAGTTGAAGAAAAGAAAAGACGAGACCTGAGATTGAGAAAGTAGGGATTTGGAGGGAAGTTTTTGAGCATTCATGCGGTAGAGAGCCAAACCCAGACAGAGGGTAGCAGTGGCAGCACCTCAAGCCTTTAGCTGCAGGTTTGCAAGCAGCAGGGTGGTTCAGGACTGATATCTGTCAGGTAAACTCTGTTGGTATACTCTGTGCCTAGGAAAGGGGGAGAAAAGCGCATCAGCTAGTTTTCCTTGGCTACAGGTTACAGTTTCACAGTTTGTTTTCTTTCCACAAACCCCCCTCGGTGCTCCATTCTGTTTGAAAAGAGCGGAGAGGAAGTTTCGAAGCAAAGTAAAGAATGAGGGGAATATATATGTATACACAAGCTTGTGACCAGAAGTTTGGCAGTTTGCATTATTAACAGTGCAGTGAAAATCTAGGCAGCGAAAGGTTAAAAAGAAAAACTTTCCACATCTAAAGAAGAAGCTAAAGACAAAAAAGTTACTTGGCTTGCTTGTGTCTTTATTATCTCAGACTGCCAACATCTATGGATATCCTACAATTTTTGCAGCCTGTGTTGACTCACATCCACAGCTCATGAATGCCAAGATCCACATAACCCACCAGATAAATCTTCCAACTTGATGCATTTTTTAACAGAATCAACCACAAAAAACCCTCGGACTCATCTGACTTTTTTTTACTTAAGTCTTTTCTATACAATCATCCAAGGAACACATTATTAATAACTTGTGATTTTCATTAATGCTCTGCCAGCCCAGCCTTTTCTCATTAGTTAGTTACTTGTTGCTCATAACTTGTAGAGGTCTTTTTCTTGTACAAACAGAGCTATCTATTTTTCTATTTTGTGAAATTTGTGTTTCTGTGTAAATTCTTGTCATACAAAGAAAAAAATATTTCGATGTTTGACATTTTTGTGTGTGCAAAATGCAATTTTTTAGTACATTTACCAGGCTGCAGACCTTTAACCAAACTGATAAAGCTAAATTTGAGTTTTTGCTGGTATAATGATGACATGCATCAGCGGCAACATTTTTTAAGTGGCAAACAAATGCCAATCACCAATGGACATTTAATAATATTTCAGAGAGCTTAAAGGTTATCTTTATAACATTTTTATGTAGACAAATAGGTTTTGTTTATCTCTGTGAAATGTCTGACGTTTGGTTCCTGCTTCTACCAAGGCTTGTTAGCCAATAGTATAATGACGCTGGTATCACGTGGTAGTGTTGCCAGTTAGTGTGGAAAAAACGGACACTGACGTTAGCACATTTTAGCTATCTTAGCTTAATCGTCTGAACAACAATAACCCATAAAATTACAGCTATGCATATTTAAACAAAATGAACAACAACTACTGACAGTCAGTACAAGTTTATGCAGAGCATCTTGATTGGGGCGGACCGGGGGTCCGCTTATGAAAAGACAGTCGCTCTTCTTTAAGAACGGAGTGGACGTGGGATCCCAATATATTACCAATGTGTCATGTAGGTAAAGGTAAAGTTCCGAACTACCGCTAAACTGCACATTTTAGACCCAAGACGTGACTGTTATTGAGGGTGTCATCTTATATAGCAGTCTGTTAGCCCTATTATGAGACACACGCCGAGGTACTTGTGGCTAGCTAGCCATGTAACGTTAGCCAACTGCGTTGAGCTTAACAGCTATGGAACTCACGTTAATATAAAAATCTGAAAATACTGACATGATTATACAGTCGTCCTTTTCCCCTGTAGCCATCGTTGCTGTGTAGTACTCAGCTGTTATTTATAATCCGCTATGAGATTTGTTTTCAGCAAGAAAACACTTCGACTAATGTTAGGTCAACACTACGCTAACACTAATGCTAAATAACGTCAACTTTTACTGTAGCTGTCTGTCTAATGTTGAGTGCTGTGGGTTTTTAATTGATTGGATTAAAATATAAATATTTATCTATTGTCTTATAGTGTAAGGATGACTGAAATGGCATTTTACAGCAAGTGTTGCAATATAGGGCCCGTATAATTATTAAATGATGGGGGGGGGGGTTACCTAAAGCTAGCTAGCCATATCCTAAGATTAGCATAGATGACCAATGATGATCAGATGACCAAAGATTACCAACGTTACATGAAACACCACCGCACAAAATAACCTAAATCTATGGCTATATGTTGCAAAATTAATTCATTACTCTATCACGAAGGATTCATAACTTGACATGACTGAGTCTGTCTGAGTCTCACTCCACTCGACCATGAAATATGCAGGTTGTGCAACAAACTGGCAACCACTGGAATGTAATGGAAGGGGGGAGGCGGAGTGCGTCATCTAGTGGCTAGATGTTATCAATGTTATCAATAGCACCTTTAACAATGTCATCGTCTTAGGATCTCTTCAATCTTTGAATTTAATATCTCAGATTTTACCTCAATTTACGAGCAGTATTTTGAACTTTTGTCTGGTCTTTTAAAGCATCAAATTCAGTTGTTTCACCTTTTAAAGTTACTTATTTTGTGTACATTCCACCTTAATCTTAAAAAGTGAACTCCACTGCTTTACTTTTGCACTTTCATAAAGTTGGGGGATTCACAAGAGAAAGATTAAAACGAATAGTGAAAATGAAGCAGTAGAGGCAGAGACATCCTGATTTAAAGCCTAATATGGGCCAAGCTCCAAAAACGCTGGATCCTACGCTTCCCATGATGTAATGCGATAACATCTTTTCTTTAGACCGTCCCTGCCTGGTAAATGTCCGCACCCTTCAAACACCACACCCCGTGGTTTTTCCTTCTACCTGCAGCTTCTCTCCAAAGTTGTTTCTCTTCTCATAGCCAGCACATTCAGTTCAGCTGAAGAAAAGTGAACAGACAACAAAGAGAGAGACAGTGGAGGGAGAGAGTTGCAGGTGGTGAGGGATATGTCATTTGACTCTCCTTTTTCAATGCATTTCTTATCATTACATTCATCTGATTGTTTTAGACGTAACCTTTTTCACCCTCCTGACACTCTTTCAGTGCCCCCCCCTGTGCATCTTACACCCACCCAGCCGCTCATCTGGCACGAAACCGTCTCTAGTGTTATGCAATGTTAGGTAGGGTCAGGGAGAGGACAGAGACATGGAAAGAGCGATACACAAACTCTGGTGCTGTGTCTGCTTGGTTAGAAAGAGCTCTCTCTCTCTCTCTCTCTCACTCACACACACACACACACACACACACACACACACAGATATAAACATAGTGATGTTGACTTACATGCTCTACAACCACTTATATGTACACTCACGGTCACACACACATACAGAATCATTCAACGCCCACATACTGTACTGACAGAGGCATGCACACATGCTTCACTTGCATACATACACTCTTAACACCTACACACTTACACACACATAACGGAGGGGGGGGTCTAGCTGCGGGCCAGACGGGCCGAGTCATGCAGCAGACAGACCCACCCTGTTGGATCAACGTCAACCTGGCTCCCCACACACAGCTCTGCTCCAAACCTAATACTGGCTCACTACACACAATCCCTTCTTCTTCTTCTTAGGCTGCTGTCTGTTTCCAAGATGCTTCAAGGTTCTAAGAGAGATCCAAGACAAGGGCCTTTTCTGTCCACCAGCAATGATTACTGTTATATCTCAACATTCAACAACCACTTTAAGTGTTTTACCAGCCAACCACATCTCATTTGTAGATTTGGGAAGAACCTGGAAATCATGGTTGGCCTGCTCCCAAAGTGACTGGTAGAGTAACGTAGACTCCTGAGGGAAGGAGTCTGGTTCTTGCTGTAGTTTACGAGCTCTCTGTTGCAGGATTTTGGCCTATGTGCATGCTTGCTGATGGATTCTCCAGAGAGACTTGCTAGACATCAAAAACCTTTTGATTGATTTGTATAGTTTTTGAGTAATGATCAAACGCAACACGTCACTTGCTGTGTCTGAGCTCATTCAGATGAAACCAGCTGTGACCTAATTGTACTAATCCAGGGGGGGGGTTTCAGCACATTCGATATTGTGAGGTTTATTTCACATTTTAAATCAAACAAATTAGGGTTAAAAACATCAGGACTGTTTTTTTGTTTTTTTTATAGATGTAGCTTTAGTATATAGCAGTATTAAAAAATCAAGGACTGGAATACCTTGATAATAGCTCCTTTTTTAACAAAGTGCTTACAATTGAAATTAACTTATATTTTGAATAAAGTTATAGTTTTTAGCTTTTTATCTTTTTAAACTCTGACTTGTCACATCTTCTTCTCTGACTCATCACCGGCTCTCCCTCTCCTTTCTTCCTCGCCTTGATGAGCCTGTTACCAAACACTAAATATGCCAGGGAAGTGTAAATTAAATCCATCATGGCTGGAAATTGATCTTTATAGCAATTTGGCTTTTGACTGCTGTGTTTTACACCGACTGCTGACTCCTCACTCCTCCTAACTGGCTGGTAAGGGCCGCAAGCAATCAACAACTGCTAACGTTAGGCTAAAAACAAGGCTTACCTAGTCTGTTGTAGGCCACATTTTGGGCAATGGTGACCTAAAAGTTAGAGACGTGAGCTTGTGACCAGGAGGTCGTCGGTTAAATCCCTAGACTGGCAGGATAAATCTGGGTGGGGAAAGTGAAAAAGCAGCGCTTGCCCCTCCCTCATTACCACCTCTGAGGTGCCCTTGAGCAAGGCACATAACCCAAAACCACAGTGGAGCTACTCAGTGGCCAGCAGATCAAACTGTGGTTGTATTGGGCATCTTCCAGGTGTGAATGTGTGTAACTGTGTGAATGTGATCAGGGTGTTCCTTCCTCTCAGTGAATAAAGGTTAAAAAAAAAGGCCTTTGTTGTGGCTCAAAAACTGACATCCATAGGAATGTTTGGTCTCAACTCGAACTGGAGCGGGTTTGTGGTTCCTGTGGAAGGGAGCCTGCTGGATGTCGCCGCTATGCGTCTGCGCGGTCGCCATTTTGGAGAAACAACAAATACAATATGCGTCCTCGATCCTTTTTGCGATTGGCGACTAGAAAGGATTAATTCCGATCTCCCGATCGCATAATTTTTACTGAATATCGGACAATAACGATCAGCGTCCGATTAATCTGGGCATCCCTAGTATTGATGTTGCAGCTCAGGGCAACATATCACTGCTGCAAAAAGTCTTTTCATAAAAAATAGGCAAACAAACACTGAAGATGTCTTGGATGGGTCCTCCGGTCATGAAACATATCCGCCCATTATGCAAAGACATACATATTCTATTTAAGAAAGAAATTATTAAACCTTATCCAAAGTTTATTTTGCGGTGCCATAAATGCATTACAGTTTTTACCATGTTTTATACCAATTTGAAATGAACACCTACACTTCTTGCAAAGTCATATTTGTGTTTTAAAGCTACATAAGAGTGCTAAACAAAGTATAGTTTTTAAGACATGTTTGCTTACTATATAGGGCCAGATACTGCAGCTACTATGAAAAAGTTAACTTGAATTACAGTAAATTTAGTAATCTTAATAATCAATCTTAATAATTGTGACATTCATTTGTTACAAAGCAATTCACAGGAACAAAAGAAAGAACATAAAAGACTGAACACATGCCAGAAAGAGTAAAACAAAAAAAGCAGGTTAGGTTATAATTTAAACAATTAAAAATGTTATTATTTGATCCACAAAGACCAAATTAATGAAGAAGAGACACTTAAAATCAAGTTGGAATAAGAGGCAGCATTAAAAAGGGAAATATCGCAGGCAAAGCTCACTTAATGCAAAAAGTTCAGACTACTGAAAGCAAACACACAATCACCTTTAGTCTTCAGTTTGGAAGTTTGGGCCAAAAAACAGAATCTAAAATTAGATAGCTATGGGTGTAAAAGCTCACAAATATAAGCGGAAGTCAAACTATGGAGTTTCAAAAGGCTAAAAATAAGTCAAATCTTCATATCAATTCTAAAATCCACTGTAAATGTGAAAGTGCTCCTTTGCTCCCTTCTTTGTTCTGGTCAGGAATCTTGCTGCATCATTCTGTATGAGCTAAAGGCGAGAACCAGCTTTACACCTACAGGTAGCCTCAAGCTCCATTCACTCCACACACTGCTAGAAACTCCACACACTGCTAGAAACCGCCTGTTGAGATCCACTGCTGTTTAAAATGCTGCATGCTAAGCCTGACCATGTAACACAGCCCTAAGGCTTCAAAGCTTACAGAGAGCTGCTCCTTTGGCCCTAGCCTTTGATAATGCTCTGCCACAAGGTCACTGAGCTGGGGAGAACCAGATCTACAACTGAGAGATTCACATGACATACTGACAAGTTAGGTGCAAGACATAATAAATGATGGAGCAAAGACTAACTAAAAACATTTAAGATTCAATGAGTTTGTGCAGCTATAATCAGAAATCTGCGAGGAAAAACTGTTAAAAAAGATACAAGAAAAGTAATATTATTAACCAAACATGACATGCTGTATAATTATGCCAAAATGCTAATCATACTTGTTTTCCTAATATTTGATCATGACTACCTATTGCAACTAATCATCTCCGACAAAAAATTTTCTTGAGCCTGAAAAAACGTCATATTGTGTATGTCTGTCTGCTTTTCAAGATTTCTCATTTCTTTCCAACTTTTGTTTTAAATATGGTCCTTACTCACATATTTTATATCTTTCTTAAATTAACAGCTACAACCCCAAGGCAAAACTCTACACTGAATATGTAATAATAATAACAGTTTAAGCTCAACTGTCCACTTACTAGCTTTGAGAGCTTTCAGCCACATCTCACTATCTTCAGCAGCAATTGGAGCTGGCTCAGCTGTGATCACGTCTTCCACTCGGGCAACGTCCTCTCTTTAGTGTGTAACAGCAGAGATCTTAAAGGAAACCTCATCCCCAAAGGGAGCAATGTGAAATATGATAAATTGCCTAAAGTGATGTCACTTGAGTCAGCGTCAGTTGGTCTAATAATCTGAAGATGAGGAGTTAGAAAGAAGTGAGCTTGCCAGACCTCTGTAGACCGCTCCTCATCTCAGCTTGGCGCTAGCGGCTCGCTACATTAGCTGCTAGTAGCATAACACACACAAATCTCCGACCACACTGTCAGCGGCCGAGTTGCATTGTGGGTAGTTTTGACAAGAAAGAAGAATGCATGGAATTAAAAGATGATATCTCTTGTTCTGCTGCATCGATTTTGATGAAAGAGATGAGAAGTGGTGAGTCTCTGTGAGTGGGTTTCCTGTACACTGTGGTCTTTAAGTTCTTCTTTATGATTATTTACAAAGAATGTGTAGTTTTCTGTGTGTAGTAGGCTTTCTCTGCCTGCTTTTCTCTTTCCTAATCATTGGTTTGATGATGCACAAACAAAGCTTGTGATTGGTAATAGGTGCAAGCGCTTGATAAACCACTGTGGGACTTTAAGAGGAATTAAAAATAAATACAAATACAAATCATGTTAAAATAAATGTATGTTTGTGTTTGCATAATATAACAAACAGTATACAACATGAGTTTCTTCTGCAATTGAGCAGCTACATAGGTCCACTGTTTGGTTCCAAGGGTGAGTTTTAGCAACATATGAAATATACTGTTTCTGATGCCCTCCCCTTCCACCTGGAGACATTTAAGTATTGCTGGAATATGCATTATGTAGCAGTACAGGACTCTTATGGAGCAACATGAAACTTTTTCTTCTACTCTTGGGGTAACAAAACATCTGCTGACTGACTTCGTCTACTTTTCTCATTTTTAGAGTCAGAGTGATATTTTCCCTGACATTTCCCGCCTGGCTGCTGCAACCCAGCGGCCGGTCTTTCCCAACCAGAGCGACAGGCCAGGCCACGCAGCCTTTTATCCCAGCTAAGTGGCGTGGTAGACCAGCTTCAATTGTGCACCTCAATGGCTGCTGTTTAGACTGCTCGATAGTAGCAACAATGACACTCCTGAATGACTTCAACCTTCCACTCACCTCGTATCACTCATTTTGTTAGTCATTTTTGTCCTAACTCTTTCTTCTGTCTACCTGCTTCACTTTTTTCATATACCAGTACAGAACTTTTAATTGATATTTTGCTCCTTTCATTTCATCCCTTTCACCCTTTTTCTTTTTATCTTGTTCATTTTCTTATTTTTTATCACCCTCTTTCTTTTCACTTGCATCTTTCTTTTCATTTGTAAAATTATTTAAATAGTCTGACTTTCTCTCTTTTTTTCTTTCTCCATCTCCATCCATTTCTCTCTATCACCTCCTCTTCTCTCCCTCTGTCTCTCTCTGGATATCCTCACCATCCCACTGCCCCTCTGATATGAGCTCTGTTGGATGAAATAAATATGAGGCAGAAGAGGGATAAATATTTATAGCTGCTTCGGCTGTATAATTCTGTGCGTGTGTGTGCATACATACATGTAAGTTGTGTGTGTGTGTGTGTGTGTGTGTGGTATATGTTTTCAGACCCTTGGCCAGTGCAGGTACCAAGGCCGCTGCAGGGATAAATAATTCACTGGAAGTTAAACCTTGAATTCACATCACTTTGATAAGACAATAGGAGCAGCATGGCTGCACACATATACATACAAACACACACACACACACCACCTGGTACTGAGCACATGTGCCCTCACACATGTAGAAATAAATGCATGAAAGTGCACATCCCTGCGCATACACATGTTTGGCACAGATATCATGTTATACAGTAATCATGCATGAAAATGCACACTTGTGCAAACATGTTATATGCATGAAATTAAATGCACACATTGGCACACACTGATGAGCTTACATGCAACCATAACACACAAATGCAGTTATAAACACACATGCACACAGGCCTAGTAATACATCCATATACTGAACCGATGCCCACACCTTTGTAATTGAAAAGCTACACTGTATTATTTACAGACGGTTGACAATTAACAACCAATCACACTCTGTGGCCCAGTTGATTCTGAGTTCGTATCAAGATGGCAACAGGAAAAGATCTAAGTGACTTTGAAAGAGGGTTCATTGTTGCTATGGCCTTCCCAGTCACCAGATCTCAACCCAATTGAATGCCTAAGGGAGATTATGGACCAACGTAGACAGCGCTCTCCACCACCATCATCAAAACATCAAATAAGGGAATATATTTTGGAAGAAGGTGTTTCATCCCCCCAGTAGAGTTCCAGAGTAGAATCAATGCCGAGGTGCATTGAAGCTGTTCTGGTGGCACGTTCTTGTCACCCCTCTGTATATTACTACTGTATGTGACTGCTGCACTGTTCTGTATGTGTGTACACATGTGCGTCCATACTTGTATGCATTTAAGGTTACCATTCGAGGCTATTTCTGCCTGTGTGAATGCATGAACGTGTGTGTACTTTTGTGCGCTGGCGAGTCAACCATCTCCGCTCTGTCTCTCACAACACACTCACACACTCCTACAGGCTCACTAGCTGCATTACACACAGATAGGGGTGTGTCAATAAGTAATGAGAGCGATATGAGGGCCCCCCAGTTGACCCGGGCCTTTAATATTTTACACTAGAGTCTCTCAGACTGTACCAGCCGACACACTGCCACAACTCAACCGTAAAATCTCACTTCGCAGGACTTGAAGGCAAGTGCCGCCCTCTAAGGTCCAATTTAATAACATCCTCTGAGAGCCTGTCAATGCAGTCAACTTAAATAATGCTTTGTAGAACTTTAAATCCCATATATGTAAGATTTTAAGCTGCTGTTCAAGGTTTGTGTGGAAGTCTAAGCATGAAGCCTTTTTAGGACTTGTTTTTGAGCTTTAGGTACTAATTTGACTTGAGTATCAAATTGTGAGCGGTATTGATGCTTTTTATACCGTATTAGCATTTTGCTATTAACATATTAGCCTGTTGTAATGTCTGCAATTAAGAACCTGGACATCTATCTGCCATCTGGTACATTGGTTCATCTGTCAGTTACTCTTGTTTTTTAGGTCTGCTGAGCATAAATGCTTTTTTTACAGGAAAGGGCACCTCAGTGGTAGTAATGAGGGAGGCCAGCCTAAAGGTCTAAACTTGTCTGATAATAACATAAGAAGCTAATACTATAGGTTCCTCACAGCAACGACACATCTTGTCCCCAGTGTACCTGGATCTTTTACTGGAAACAGTTGGAAGGATGAATATTTATTAATCGACTGATCAGACTTCTCTGTGCTAACATTCTCGCTCTCTCTCACTTATATAATGGCAATTCATAATGTACAAGGGCAACTTAATTCATAATTACAACAGAGTGTTTTGAAGCATACAACCCTTCATCTTCAAATCCAAATGTGTTGTTAACCACACAGACAGCAGAGAAACAGAAAGGAAAGTTTGCAGAAGTTACGGTGCTTCCGCTTAGTATAGATCAACTTAGCAGGTGGCCAATCAGGTACAGTTTAGATTATATTGACAGAGAAAGCAAGATTTCCTCTGGAACTGAGGAATCCAAAAGCTTTTGTCTCAAAAATTTACCTGCCAGACATATTGATTTATCTTAGTTTTTACTGCTATTTTATACTTAGTTTAGTGTGTGTATTTTTTTCCCTTCTACATGGTACACATAGAAAGCACTGTCTACACAAAGCTTGTATTTTTAAGTAAAACTTCTAATAATAGTCTAATACTTCATTTGTCTCAACCATGGAATCAACCACAGATAACCACGTTAGATCTCATAGCCATTTTTTCTACACATCAAAACCAAGATGCTATAAATAAGCTTTTCTCAATAACAGGCACAAATTCATCGTGTACCATTATAGTTAACTGCATACTGTGTCCAATTTAAGTATTAAAGACCTAAATTACATTGGGGACATACTTCATTGATGTTATCATGGCTGCTTCAGGCACATTTTAGTGGTTTTGTGGGCAGTTTTATGACCTGCAATGTAAACAGTCTCTTGACTTATTGGAGATAGGTGTTTATTTGCTAGAATATGAAGTTCTCCATGGCTGCAAAAGCAAGCTTTCATAAGGTTTGTGGTATTTACATTAAGAGCATTATTCTCAGGGTGTCATTGCAGTTAGCTGAAGGTGACAGATAAGAATCACACAGTGTGCAACAGACCAAATTTTTTGTTTCGCTAGCCTTTGTTCAGTCAGTATAGAAGCATAAAGTAAGACATATGTGGTTTCCAGTGGCCTAGTTTTGCATGTTTGCATTTTTTCCCAGTGCAACTGTGTCCTCATTTATGTTTTTTAATGTATTTGAAATGGTGCGATATGATTGTTCAGCAATAAGAGTTTAAAAACATCTGTGCCTGCTTTGCTGCTCCCTGGTACAGTATGTGTCATGAATACACCTCTTTGGTTAACACCTGCAGTACAAAATGTTTGTTGCCTTTGTGCAACTCAGTGAGCACATGACAAACTTGCTGAAAACTACGAGCCTTCTTTGACATTTACACACTCAGTCCTTGTCTCATGATAGTGTCACAGACTTGTAAAATCTGTAGTTATTGTCAGTTTTCTGTTCTCGGATTGGCAATTTGTGTCTCCTTTTGTTTGCTGTACCCTCGCCCTGTCTGGCAAGCTAAAGCTAAGCTTCGATATTACCAATCATAGCATAACTGGGATCTAAAAAAGGTTCAATGTAACTTAGATAAGTGTGTCAACAGAAGTGTGTGACATGCTTGTTTGTTCACATTTTTTTTCACATTTCAGAACTTTAACAATGAAGTGGGGTCCAAAGTTTGGGTTCTGGGGTGCTGTTACATAATCAAGGGATGTATCTTCAAATTCTTGCTAAACTAGATTTTTTCATTGGAGTTAAATTCAAATGTAAACTGTCCAAAGACTGTCTATGCTCTGCTATTGAGAAATATTAAGGTTGGTGTCAATACCACATCAATAACACCATCACTTCAGTAACTAAAATATTTAATGTTGTTACAGTTTTAACGTTTGGAAAGATATAACAGCTGTTTACAAATCATCATCAGTCATTGAGTCAATTCGCACTTTAAACATCAAATGCTGTAAGAACTTTTCTGTTGTTATTGTTATATATTATTTCTGTTAAAAACAAATCAAAACTTTCTCTGATCATCAACCATGCAAGTAAAATAACAGGCATCATCCACTCCCCACTATCAGATCTCTGAACCCATTTTAATGAGTCTCTGATGCATTAAAAATTCAAAAGGATGCAGTAAACTCACTATCGACGTGTCCAGGGGACTGCGCCCTATTTTTTCTCTGACAATGCTACATTGTGAACAACAAAAACAAATATGTGTTGAAATCATATAAATAAGCTAAAGAAACCTCGCTGTCAAAAAACTTATCAGGCTGCAGCCTCTCACCTGCTTTCTGTGTCAGGGCTGAGCACACACACATGCACACAAACACACACACGGAGCGCAGTCTCATCAGACAGGCCGCGGCGGAGATTACTCGAGTTGACGACAACTACGCGAGTAAAAAGCCAATACTTTATCAATACACCTGTTCCACAAGCATAAACATATGAACATGTAGAAAGTGATATTTTAATTTAATCTGCTCTGTCCGCAGTCTGATCCAATGGCGCTATGTTTACACAAGCACAGCGCGCTATCTCAGCTAATAGCAAATTGTTACAAGCTAAAACAAAACCTGTCTGTATGTAGTCTAACTGTTTAGCTTAGTTTGCCACGTATCTTAAAATTCGGGAAATCCTTGTAAACTTACTGCTGGCTGAGAAAATCAGCCCTTCCTCTCTCTACCAGCAGTAACTTACCTGCAGTGAATCACAGTAGCAGCAGAGGGAGGAGGACAGAGGACAGGAGGAAAGACTGATAGTGACTGATGTCTGTGTTCCAGTCAGTCTTCCTTCTTTCACTCAGTATTGATGTCAGGAAAATGATTTATTTTATTAACAGTTTAGATTTGTTTTCAGTGAAATATTATTGAGTTTATATAGTGACTTTGCTGTTGTAAACTTTACTGTTGCTGCTCTAGAAACATTTAGTTATTTAAAATATTTAATTCTAATCCTTTTCTATTTTTTAAAAAGCAATTATTTAGTAATGAAAGTATAGATAAGAGTAGTAGTATCAATATAATCCTAATGATACCGATCCTTAAACACGAGTTTAACACCACAATTTGTCAAAAAACACAAATTTTATTGAAGACCCACTAAATTTTCCAGGGACCCACTAGAATGACCACTTGTGAGTCTTGGGGACTCTCTACCATGAAAACCTATCAACATCACCTTTACAGATAGCAACTTTAGGTTTGTTAATGGTGTGAAGAGGGTTTTAATCTGTTTTTATGACAGCAGAGATGGTCTGATGCAGAAAGAGGTAGTAAAGTATCAAAACTGATGTGAGCAGACTGGTTAATATTTTATTATGATCACCTTGCTTTTATGGTCAGAGCAGACCAAACTAGCTGCCAGCATACAGTATCCACCCTGCTCTCTTTCAGCAGGGAAGCCTGTCTTCAGTCTGTAAATCCAGAGTACAATAAATTGAAGCTAATTGGGAGGTTTCAAAGATTACAGTCAGCTGGGCCCACCCTGTTAGTGCCAAAAATCCATCACTTCCCTAACTGAGTTTCACCGTAAAGCTCAACACAATTTTGCCGACGTTCCCACATGGTATAATTTTGTCCCAGCCAGCCTCTCAAACCATTATGGAATAAAGCTTCCCTGCTGAGCACCCTGTAGCATCTGCAAACACATTCTTCAGACCTCCACTTATCCCTGGCAGGCCGGGCAATAAAACATAGCCAATTAGGCTTTACTCCTTGCTGTGTGAAGCCCTTCTCCTGCTGCTGAGTGTGATGTGAGTCTGAATTACTTCCTCCCTGATTTCCCCTCCTGAGAAGAGGTGGATGGAGAGGAACCTCTCTACCTTACCTGCCAAATAGTGTGAAACTTCTCCGAAGGTAGCACCACCACATCATTAATGCTGTATCCAGTATTACCCACTGTTGAAATCTCAGCATCTGTCTCAGCATCAGCTGCATCTGTCCTACTACTATTTGGATATCTAGTAGCTTCCTCTAAGTTCTGTGTGCATTTACAAACATTCTGCGTAAGATGATTTTAATCATTAACATCCAAAAGAAATCAGAACATGTATGAAAACATGACCAGATGCATAAAGTTAAGAGACAGACACAGTGCTGCATTTAAAGTCAGTCAACTGTCCTAAACTTTTAGTGTGTTTTTATATTGCTTATATAATGATTTTATAGATTCCAACAAAGTTTCATTACTGTATATATTACTGTATTTCAGGTCTAATAGTATTTCAGGACCTGATTGGACCTTATACCTACTAGTGCAGCATGAGGCTACCACTGAAGTTCAGGAGCATATTTCATGGGATCGTTTAAAGGTAAAAAATAAGGATTTTCGATCCAACTATTTCTGTCCTGATGCCGATTACAATAACTAAACTCATGGTATTGGCTGATACCTCACTAGGATCATTCTTATGTTAGTTAACACATAACTTCTTAAAGCTAGAGTGCGGGACCCTAACATATAAATGAGCATCCATTGCATTCAAGCCCTTGCCAAACTAGTTCATATAATGCTGATTAAGCCTATCACCAAGGGGAAATTTCTCTGTATTTCGCAGTATACAGAGTTTTTAAATCTGGTGTCATTCCCACGCTGGCGTGCCGGTAATGTTGCATTTTATGCCAACCAGCAATGATTGGTTTGGTTTTGATTTGATTTGGTTTGCGAAATCGGAAGCGAGGAGCAACCCAGATCTCTGCGATCTGCCATTGCTGTTTTAAATTTTTTTTTTTTAAAAGAAGTCCATTGGAGAGAATGTTTATTACTGAGAATTATTTAATATTTATTTTGTTTATTATGATTGTATAGTTTGTGTTAATATGCTTTGGCAACATTGTATTGTATGCATTTAGCAAATGTACATTCTAACTAAGTCAGCTAACATGAAGAAGAAACAATTGCAATTAGAAAAGTAGATCTGGAATCCATTAATTTCATTTTATTTCAGACACACCACATACCACACCACATAAAATAGAAGGATAAAAAGATAAGAAGAAACAATAGAACCACTGCTTAAAATTGTCATCAATATATTTTACTCATTCTAAAAGTAAAATAAGTAAAGAATTTCCAAAATTGTGTGATACGTGAAGCGTAAAAATATCTACCTTGTCATAAAGCAGTTCTGCAGATTTCCGGCTAAATCTGACCTAATGGCACCCAGCACTAAGTGTAGTGATGGTCTAATTTGGTTATGGCAAGTTCAGATAAACATTATTTAGTACGACACATAGTAATTGTGAAAGTGTGTAAGTGTGTAATTGTAAAAGTGCTGCTGGCCTCCAGTAGAAGACTATATTTATGTTGTACAGTACGAGGGATTCCTGAAGGAACTGTGGCAAGAAGGACTTTAAAATTTCCAAAAGCGCAGATCAGTCTCTTCTTTAATCCTGTCAGGGCTTATGTATGCTGCATGCAAGACAGGCGATCCATGCTGTCTGGATACATTGTCAAGTGAGATTTTGGAGACAATTTAATCCCTCCCCAAATCCTGTTTTGTTTGCTGACATGAAACAGTTTGTCCAATAAAACCTCAATCCAATGGAGACGAGGGCTTTGGAGTAATAAGGTTTTCATAACCGGGATTTGATCTTTACATATTTGCTATTAGACATAGCGTGGTGTGTACACGCTTTCCTCTCATTTTAATTAAACTGTGTGTGTGTGTGTGTGTGTGTGTGTGTTGTCTGCATGTTTGTTGCTCTCTATTTCCCTCCCTCCATTTCTCTCTTTCCCTCTTTATCTCTACATGGACTGTGCATGAGGAGCCCAAAGAAAGGGAGGAGGGAGGGAGGAGGGAGATGAAAGGCTGGAGAAAGGTAGAGGAGCTGTTGGAGAGGGGCTGAAAAAGAGAGGATAAAGACAGGATGGAACAGGGGGGTAGGCAGCGGGATGAAGGAGTGCAAGCAAGCAAGGAGGGAGGAGGAGGACACAGGAGAGCAAAGGGGAGGATACAGAGAAAGGGAGAAGAGTAGTGCACATGGAAAAAGAAAAGAGGAGTATGTGATTGTAGAGGAATGAAAGGAGAAAGAGGAGCAGAGTGTAGGTGTCACACGGTTTATTTAGAGTTTATTGCTTTGGCAGAACTCCAGACTCCCTCCCCATACTCCTCCAGCAGGCATGCCAGTGTGTGTATACAGTATGTGTGTACTCCTGGATACCTACATGTAATCTTATATGTGTATACACACTTCAACATAAAAACATGCCCAAAGAAAAAACTGTGAAAAGTGATAGAAAGTTTTCACATATACATAGATAAAGAAAGTTATATGAAAAATACAGTGTAAGACTCTTAATTCTATTTAGATATATGTGAGGAAAACACACACACACAGCCAAAAGCTCAACATGTGAGCTCTGATTGGAGAATGATGTTGCCATGGATCCCAGATGGGCGTGGCTACATTGTCAGTGACTGACTAGCAGGAGCTAATAAATCATGTAGTTTGTGTGTGTCTGAAAGTGTTTGGAAGTGATGGCGTGTGTGCTTAGTTGTATGTATGTGTTTGTGTGTGTGTGTCTCTGATGGCTGCGGCTGCGTGTGCGTGTGCTGCACATCAGGGGAGGGTTTCACAAAGCTTCAGTCTGCTGTATCCAGCTGCAGCAGCCTCTACTGTCTGCATGTCTGACCCACTTTCTCCTCTTTCCTTCCTTTGTTAGCTCCTTCTGTCCTTTCTTCTTTCCTCTCAGTCCTTTAGTCCTTCCTTCCCTCCTCCTTCCATCCTTTTGTCCCTGCTTCCCTCCTCCCTACAGTATATCTCTTTCATATGCCCTTAATCCTTTCTTCCCTCACTCCTATGTAGGTCTTCTAATTTTGACAAGCTGAAGATCTTAATGAACAAGCCACAGCATGTCATTCAGTTTTTTCATGTACGTTTATTCATTTTCTCTACCTGTGTCTTGTATCTTTCTTCTTAAGTTTGATTTATACTTGTACGTTTAAGGGTTTACAGCGTAGTTACGTCACATACTCACTTAGCCACAAATTCTACCCCATAGGCTTGGCATTATAGCTTTAAAGCATTATATTTATACCATTTACACAGAATAGTTTCCTATTCAGAAATACACAGCCAAATAGTTCCTTGGATGTAACTCCAGTTATACAAGTATGTGTGCCATCACTATATCACAAAGTCACTGTGGGGAATGTAATTAAACCACGATATGGCCTCATCACATACGTTACCATCGATCTAGTGGTGAAATCCGATGCTGAACAATAAATCAAAACTTATTCTTGTTTCGCTGCCCATCTGTCTTTCTGAATGTCTACTTGCCTTGCAGCCAGTCTGTCTTTGCCTATATAGACTTTCTCATATGCTATTCATGAGTTATCCATCTTCAGTTTTTAAACTTTTATCAACCCAAGATCCAAATCCATTTTCACCTTAAGCTTCAGGTCCAATAAAAATGTATCCAGTTGTTGCGATTGCCAGGGAAACCTCATAAGTAACAGACCTGCAACCTGTTTGAGGTTTCCACTAATAGTTGTAGTCAAAGCATTGCAATAAAGGTATCCATACTGACAGTACATGCTGCAGACAAAGTGAACAGAGTTATTGTGGCTGAAATCTGTTGCTTTCTGTGACACTGCTGTAAGTGCAGTTATTGGTTCAAAATTGTATTTGAACTTCCATATTTTTGTTCATGCAGGGGATTAGGAGAGGCTGTCCAAATCCTGTTCCAAAACTGACATGCTCAGATACACATACTGTACAGAGCAGTATAAGAAATACTCCTTTTCTCTCAATCTGGAAGACACAAGATATACTGTGGAAAACTCTCTCCTCAGAAAGTGAGAAAACTGAGACACCGCACATATCATTACAGAAAACCAAGGTACAGAAAAACTTTAACTGGTTATCAATTGCATATAAATGTAGGCTTTGAAGGTAGAATATATAACTTTTCCACATTAAAATGTCTAAAAACAAATCTTTCCAACAATGTTCAAACCCAGAATTTTAATCAAGGTAACGGTGCGTTTCATTTGGTCACCTGTCAATGGCATCCTCTTTGCACATACGTCAGCGTTGTGGTTGTCTGCCAGAAGCTGTCATAAATTGACTTTTTATCCAGTTTTAAGCCACATTTTTTCGATACACTTTTTAGATCTTTTTACCGTTTTTAACAATATATTTTAACCGGATAAAGGGTTTAAGTCATCGGACGTCTAAACCTTAACTTATCAGAGAAACAAGCTGAGCAAACGTTAGCGGCAGCTCGGCTCGCAGCCCCTCAGGGACGTCCTGTGTCCGCCGAACAGCGTTGGAGAAACACAGATTTTTAACGTGACACTGCTTTATTCAGTGTTGTTACCGGTTTTAGAAACCTGGTCTGTTTGTTTCGAAGAGGAGGAGACCTCTGTGGATAATTCAGCTCCCAGTAAAAACCTCCTGAACAATGAACACTAAAGAAATCCTAACCGGGAGAAGCAATGACTGAAATGGTGATGAAGACAACAACTCTCATGATCGCACGCTACTTTACAACGTCATCCTGTGTGCGTGCACTGACGTGACAGTGAGCTGCTGTAACAAAAGAGTTTCCCCTCGGGGATCAATAAAGTATTTCTGATTCTGATTCTGATTCTGATCAAACTACTTCTTTTGTTATTGTTTTGATGTGAGAGACCCCTAGCGGCAGAAATTACATACTGTGCGTTTAACTGTGCCACTTTCTTACTGTCAGTTGGAAAGTTTGTAAAAAGGTGCAAAAGACTGTCACCAATCAATTTGTGCATTCTCTTCTCAAGCTGTGAAAAGTTCAACTCTATAGGCAACAAGAAGTGATGTGTTTTATATTTCTAGCAGCAGAGGTAGGATTGGAATAAACAAGAGTTATACAAAGAGTATAACTGGGTAACTGGATTTCTTTCTAGACAATGTAGAGTAAAAACACAAAAGGTTCAGCAAAAAAAAAAAAAGGACAGTGTGAGTGCTTGAGATAGAATTTAATATCACCCTTACATTCAGGCTTATTGAATCCAGATATTGCTACTCTTATCTTGTGGGCACCCACTCACTCGCCTTACATGCTTATGATCTATTTTGGGTCGTGACCAGTAGTTAAAGAAGAAGATAATGCACATTGGCCAATGTTCCCCACTGTGAGTAGTGTTATTGCACAGTACTCTGACAGCTTCAGTGGGTTAAATCGAGTCACCAACTGTTTTAGGGTCCTCTGAAGGGCACTACAGAGGGAAGGTAACAAATTCACACCAAGCTACTTTATCCCCCAGGGAGCTGATATTATCTGAAGCTCTTTACGATTCACAACACGGATATTTGTGTTCCTGCTGCCAAGATCTGCTTTTATGTCAGCTATTATTTCTGCCCACAATATTTTATACAGTCTGTTTATGTTGCAGGGACTTGTAGAGAATTTGGCAAGGCAAAGCAAGTCAAGGCAAGTTTATTTGTATAGCACCTCTTTAAACACAAAGACGTTTCAAAGAGCTTTACATATGGCATGAGACAACACTGAAAAGAGTATGAGCAGGGGAAAAAATTATTAAAATGCAATAAAATGATGATACATTGCAGTGGTCAAGTGCCTCAACTTTGATAAAAAAGCTGCAGCGGACAGAAAGGTCTTTAGCCTTGAATTAAAAGAGTTTAAAGTTAGAGCAGACCTCACTTCAGTTTGATCCAGGTATGTGTTGCATAAAGCTAAAGGCTGCTTCACCATGTTTTGTCTTAACCCTCAGAACAGTAACAGTAATTGTTTTACAATCAATCCTTTGACACACAGATAGCCAAACAAGCGATTTGAGAACTGGAGTAATGCGCTCTGCTCCTGTGCGGTCTTGGGAATGAGCTGAAGCTCATCCACTTAATCCAGCCTACCAAAATAAAAGCATTTTCAGTGTCTTGTTAGACATAAATCCTTGAGTGCTCACTGTATTTTAAAGGAATAGTTCAACAGTTTGGGAAATAAGCTTGGACAGAAAACCAGTGGAAACTGGAAGTCACTCCTCCCATTCAAGAAATAGCCCAGCACATAACCTCACATAAATCCGCAACTAGTCGTTTTTAAACAGACAAGATCATTTTAAGATAATTGTGGAGCTTTAGAGGTGCAGCTAGGCAGATTTTGTTACCTTCCGATAGAGCCAGGCTAGCTGTTTCCCCATTTCCAGTCTTTATGCTAAGCTAAGCTAACTGGCTGCCGTACAGACATGAGAGGGGCATCAGTGTTCTCATGTAACTTTGGATTTGCTTTGAAAGCAAATAAGCATATTTCCCAAAATGTTGAACTATTCCTTTAAGATGGTCTTGTTGTGGATGTTAAAGCTTAGGTCTATAACTTCACCAAGATTTCGGATTTTTTAATTTTAATTTTCCGCAAAAGGGATTCCAGGTGTGGGCTGACTTTTGGCCTTTCTTCTTTGACACTAAAAATTATCATCTCAGTCACTTATCTTTGTTTACTTGGAGGAGCAGAATTAGCGACTCTTCATTTAAATTCATTGGTAGTGTAATATAGTTTAGTAGGTACCAAGTGTTCTCTTTAGTTCTTATTTGAGAAACTAAATGGATAAACTAAATGGATAAATCACTTTTGAAAATATTCATGTATATTATAATAATCAACAGCATAGGTTTTAACCTCTATAAAATGAGCCAGTGACATACAGATCAGTCAGTTCCTTGTTGGTGTCCTTTATCACTAATTAGCTTACAAACAATAAACTGCTGAACCAGATCAATACTCCTGATTAGTTATTAATTGCTTATTTACCACAGGTTGGTGTTATATGGCATGAATACAGGATCAGTGGCTTTACATGCCTGTGGTGTTTGTTTGTCCGCCCACCATGATTAAAACATCATTTGTGTTTCTAAACATGCTTCATGGTCAAGATGTTTGACAACCATAAACCAAACTTTCTTTTCTGATTCTGAGGCGGCAGCACTAGATTCACCAAATTTACGTCTCTCAGACAGTTTTTTATTTTCACTCATGAATTTGTAATGTTGTGACAGATGAGGATGCTAGGTGTGGGAGTTATCTAACTGTCCCTGTAGGATCATGAAAAGGATTTATGACGTGTTGCACAGGCCTTTTACTTTGACGGTGCAGGTCACTGGGGTATTATATTTTTGAGTGTGGACTGTGAAGGAGAACCTTTTAAAGGCACCTTTTACGAGAGATGAGATTACAAGATGTACTAGACATTTTTTTAGAAATGTTCTCTTCAGCTAATTACCAGTATTAAGGTTTTGTGTAACATATCATCCGGCAAAGTCTTGTCGACAAATCTTTGCCAACCAACCGTCAAAATCAAATTCTAAATGCCTAGGATTGTTTTAGTGTTTGTTTGTTTTGTTTGATGCTGTATTGTTTTCTTTGCCTAAAAAAAATAATTTATAAGTAACATTTTTGGATTACAATAAGCATTTATTTGGGGATTCAACCATTAGACCTGCATCAACTGATGTTTTTGGCCACTTGGGGACTAACATTTTATTACCTTTTTAGGTTGATATGGAGAACTTGCAAGGAACATCTGGCACTGACAGTCCATGCGTAGCTGTCCAGGATAGCACTGATTTAAAAATAAATAAATAAATAAAATTGCATAATGATGGCACTCTTGCAAGTGGTGCAGGTCTTTTATTATTTTGCACACGTAGACCTAAAAAAATATATAGATGTCATGTCTTTATCGCTTTGCATTTGCCAAAGAAAATATATCCTTGGTCCACAGTTTTACAACCGGGAAATGTGTTTACAATTCAGCCTATCACGTGCACTTGTGATTTGTTAATTTTTCGACAAGACGAGTCAGAGAAATCATTTCAAATGGTGTGCTCTAAAAAGAGAAAATAAGACAGCGGAAACAGAGCTTTTAATCAAGAATGGAAAAACTCTTGCATGTTCCCACAGGCAGTTCAAATCCAGTGTGTCTCATGTTCCGAGATCGTGGCGATTATTAAAAGCAGCAATGTGAAGCGCCACAGAGCATCTTTTGAGAAGGTTAACAAGGGGGACCTATTTTGGTCATTTTGCTAACAAGGAGGATGGCACACACACACACACACAAACCCCCCCCCAAAAAAAAATCACCTACTGACTGACTGAAGTGCTTCATTCAACATTGGTATTTAACTGATGTAACTGAATCATTAAGAATCAAATCAAAACTAATCGATTCTGGACTTTGTGAATCGAAATCAAATCGGGAGATCAGTGTCGACATCCAGCCCTAGTGTTTATTGTGATTTCTTTAGCATTGCTGTATGAACAACAAAGGAATGCATTTGCTTTGATTGAATAATTTATGTTTGTCTTTATGATTATTGATGTAGATGTGAATAGCAACACACTCTGGTGTAAATCAGCCCACTAATCCCAGTAGTGTAACTAATAGATGAAACGTACTTGAGCAACACGTGACAAATTGATTAACTGTTTGGACTTGTAATCACAGAAGAGCTCCTTCTATAACAAGCTGTCTGCATTTAAGTGCACACTCCAGTTTTATTATTCCAGTTGGGATTGTCTTGTTAGTAATTAACCCAGGATCTCCATATTGAGTTTGGGGTGATATTGGGCCAATTACAGATCAATAATCTGGATCTTTAGTTGGCTGCTTCCTCACAGTGGTATCTGTGTATTTCATAGTCGATGGTGCTCATTAGTAAGCAGCACAGGTTTGTAGTCAATATGCTGGGAGCTGCGAGGGTCAGGTCAATATAGATCTGAGCTGGAAGTTAGTTGGAGAAGTAAAGAAATATAGAGACCATTATCTCCTTTGTTTCTTAGCTTATTTATACTCTTTTCTTCTATGACTGAGTGATATAACTCATTGGTGAAGTTAAAAAACTAGCTGTGTTCTCATTTTCATTGTATCTCTTCCTCGCTCTTTCCCTCTGTTAGTATGTCTTCACAGTAATTTACCACATGTGCGTCACATATCACTTAAGTCAATACCATGAAATCCATTTTTAGTCACAGACACTTAGACACACACACAATACACACACACATGCATTCCCTCTCTGGTCTCAGTGGGTTTATCTCTATCTCAGAGATCAGTTTGGGAATTAGTTCTGACGCAGCTCCTGCCTTTCCGCCCGGGGCAGCACACACATTGTCTTTCTCAGACCCACACACAAACACTGCAGTTGACTGACATGCTACGCATACACAAATTCCCTTACACACTGGTGCGAATGGAAAGAGACACTCATTAAAAACTGTATGTTTCCACACACCTGTTGGTATGCATATTTTTAAATTTAATTTGTGGAAATGTCAAAAATGGAAGAAAAATCCTAAAGTTTTAATTGTTGGCTGAGGTGTGAGGAGAATTTTCGGTGACATTTATTGTTCAAAATTGCCCTTACTGTAATTTTTAGTAGTAAAGTTTATTGTTCAACTGTAAAATTCCCCTATGTACATAACTTAATTCACGAAATTAGATTTGTTTTTAAATCCAGGATCAATTGGACTTCGGTAGGTAATTTACGTTGCTGACCTCTTGAAAATGTGCTTAAAATTTGTGCAGTATTTGGATAGAAAATTTCAATTTCTCCCTCTTTCTAGCACTATCTCGCTCTCTCTCTCTCTCTCACTCACACACACACACACACACAGACACTCACACACTCACACACACACACACACACACACTCACACAAAGGGCATGGTGCCCTCCTGCCAGACACCTGTTGATGTAATTAGTGGTTGATGACAGCCAGTGCTCTGCTGACCACTGTGTGTGTGTGTGTGTGTGTGTGTGTGTGTGTGTGTGTGTGGGAGAGAGAGAGAGAGAGAGAGAGAGAGAGAGACAGAGACAGAGAGAGTGAACAGAGAGTCAGCAAGTGAACATGTGTGCATATAGTTTGTTTATCATTTATGTGGATATCTGTGTGCATTAATTGTCAGGACAGGAGAGACACGATGAGTGCAGAGAGAGCTGATAATACACACTGACGGAGAGAGAGAGAGAGGATGAGAGAGAGCCTTACGGTGTGATAGTTAGAGAGAGAGAGTGAGATATGGAAGGTGTGGTATGAGAGGCGTTGGCCTTGCTCAGCACAGTTAATACACTTGTAATGCTGATTATCTCTAGCCTGCCATGTCATAGATGGATGAGATAGAAAGGTTCGGTCATCGAGGGATTAAGGGAGGGAGAGCAGTAGATGGATGGTTAGAGGGAGAAACGGAGGAATGCATCTTTCAATTGTTTTCTAGTTTCAAGCATTTTCCAAAAAACATAATATGGTCATTTTTATCAGTTATTAGTTTTTATTGTATTTTAAATGTTGAACATTGTATTTTGCTGATTTTATTTTATTACTTCTGTCTCAGCCAGTGTTTTAAATCAACTCTTTGGCTCACCTGCCAAAAAGCAAATTACCTGTCAAGTTTAATTTACACTGGCCAAATTAATGAATGTCTAATGTCCACAAATATGTCATATTGACTTTGTCATAACCAGATGGTAGAACAAATGGTCTTGAACAAGCAAACATCTCACCTGACTGGTCAAGAAAAAAAAGACATTTAAAATGGATAAAAGGTGAGATATTTATACAATTTCTTTGAGCATGTGATCGTTCTTCACTGACACCAATATGGCTGATTTTCCTGATATTAATCCCGATAAGGAAATTGCCTGCATGGTCATTTCCTGACATGTCCGGTGCATAAACATTATATTCACAACCCATCTCCACTTTCAAATAAAACCCTCTCGGCATAAAAAAGGCATGTTGTAGTCGCTCCTGATTACCAGACTTGTAAAAATATTGATACTTTTATATACTGTAACCACAATAACATCTCTCTTTATCAGAAGGAAAACAATGAAATCTCATCTGATCCTCCATCCTGACGCAAAAATGCTGTTTTGCTTTGGTTTCATTGGCTCTCCAGAAAATGTAGAAGTGCTGTGTTTGCTGATTCAGAGATGCATAGCTGCTCAGGATTAATGAATAGACTCAGACAGAGATGAGACAAAGACAGATGGAGTTAAAGAGGCATAAAAAGCCTGACAGAAGTACAGATAAATTGTTGGGATAATATGTTTCAGTATACAGATAGGAGGATGGATGATTAAATTATGGAGGAAAGAATGACAAAGGAGAGAGTTGGTACAGGGCAGGAGCCTCTGACAGACAGAGTGAGAAAAGGTCAGAGACTGTTTGTGCCAAAGGAACAAGAAATTCAATTCACGTCACTTCATCTCAAAACTCTGCTGCCCTGTAACAAAGATTTGGTTTGAAGACAGGTGTCAACATAAAATAAATCCCAGTTAAGTATGGAGCCAATTCGCGCAACATATAAAGTATTTACCACACAATATTTACATATATTTATCTAATGTAAAAAAAAATAATAATAATAATCATTTTCAGTTTGCTAAAATAAGAAAAGGAAAAAAGGCTGCATTGCTGCTCAGTGCTTAAGACAGTTGGCCTTGATTTCCAGAGTTTGGAGGAGAATGAGAGAGGTAGTGAAATGTGGGGGTAAAGGGTGAGAGAGAAAAAAAGGAGAGAAAGTAAACAAAAAACAGAGAGGTTGTTATTTTACTCCAAACTCCTCTCTCATTGCTCTTCCTCCTCTTTACCTCCCATCCTGCTCTCCACTCCCCTGTCATGTGTCCGGGCAGAGGTAGTTGTTTTTAAAAACGGTGCACACACACACACACACACACACACACACACACACACACACACACACACAGTGTCCTAATCAAAGCCAGGCTCTGCACATTGTGTCCCAGTTGAGCAGCTATTTTTATCTGCAGCGCTCTAACAGGGATGGAATGGGTCAGATAGGCCAGGCTGACGAATCCATCAAGACCAACAGATAAACAGTCAGCCTGCTGGACCGCCAGTACACACACACACACACACACACACACACACATGCCTACACACATATACTGTAAACAAATGAACCAATTCTGTTTCTTTATCACAAATGCAAACTCATACAGGCCTTGCTCTTTTTCTGTCTCCTTGTCCCGCACTTGCTGACACATGCGCACACACACACACACACACACAAAAGCACACATAGGACTACAGGTTGTTCCAGTCTATGATGTTTTGTGTTGTGTTCCCACCAGTGTAATATTTTTCTGATATATGTGTTTATATCTGTATTCCCTTGTTTGTTCTGCCTCTTTAATACCTGAATCTTTGCCCTCCTACACTCCACACATGCACAGACACACACACACACACACACACACACACACACACACACACACAGTCTGTCCTGTCCCATTAGCATAGCCTCACACATGCATGATGCTGCCACCCACACACACACACACAGATGTGGTTAGAGACACATGATTACTAATTTACCATTGTAAGAGAAATCCAGTTGGCAGAGATCTAGTTTCTGGCTTGTTAGTTTGGGATTCAAGTGCTCTGGCTTGGTACCAGTTAGTTTCTCTCCCGACCTAACCCTACCTCTCCAGTTACTTGGTTCTCATGACTATGTGTTGGATATTACGTGCAGTACATCCACAGCTGTATGCAAACTTGAAATCTTCACAACCCAAAGAACCACAGTATGTTCTGTACATTAAAACATAACTGAGATGATCAGTTATTTTGTCTTGTACATAAATATCAGCATCTGTAATAGCTCCTAGCTGTTTGCTTGGAACCCAACATACAATAGCAGCTATGAGGCCATTAAACAGATATAAACCTTTACTGTGGTGTACATGGTGTTGTAAAAACATTCACAAAACAGAAAGGCCACCGGTTGTACAGTAAGTGCTGTGTGCGCTTCTATGTCGTTCTCTCGCTCTCAGTTCACATTAGCTCCATTAGCCTGTGCCACTAAAGTAATATCAGCTCAGGTTATACTCCGACCCCCTAATTATTTATGACTAATGGTAAATAAAATCAGTAAATATCAGTTGCTAACAATAAATTGTTGTGGCACTCGTATCAGCAGTATAATAAAGGCGTCAGTATTCTCCAACCTTCGTGCTTGATGGATGGTCTGAAACGTGGGTGGGGATGCTGGGGCTGGGTCTTACCATTTTTGTAACTTTCCAAAACTGACAAGCCGGCAATCACGCCCACTTCACGCAGGTGGGTGGAGGTGAGAAAGTATGCAGGTTTGAAATTCTCTTTCAAGCTCTCTCTTTTTTTCATTATTTATACAACTATTTCTTTCACTTTTCATGTGTACAACCCCCCGAGTACAACACTATGAATGCCTTCCAGGAAAGATTGTCTGAAAGTGTGCGCTACTAGCCCCATATTTAAACAATTATTGCCTCTTGCCCCTCGCTAGGATAGTCGGCCTGCTTTCGAGTGTGGCCACTCGGAAGAGCTACAGTATGAACACTTACTTCGGATGCCACACTGTATGAACTAGTTCTTTTTAAACATAACCCAGCCTTAAGCATAAACTGATAGGAGAAAGAGCATCCCTCCTACCTCTTGTATTATTTTGATGTGCAGTCACTGTACATAAACAAGTACATAAACCATCAACATTTTCTGATTGAGAGGTCAGTCCCACCCACTTCACTCAAACTATCTGGACATTGGAGAGACTTTTTTGACTAATTTTGCAGGTCAAAGCTCAGTCAGATTAAACTGTCTCTTCCCCTTCCTTATTGAAACCAATGGGGAGGGAATTTTGGTCTGAACGCACTTGGACGCTCTCTCTGGTCATGGCTTCTTCTACAAGTAGCTCTTGGTTCTTCTCCTCTCTGCTCTACTAGCTTCAGAGTTACAGAAGCTAGTGGAACAGCAGAAACCTGAAGTTTTCTGTCCATATTCAAAGCTAGTATGGGTATCTACTCTCTGTAATTGCTGTTTTATCTGTATATAAAAGATTTTTGTTAGCATTTAACAACTACAGCTGCCAGGGGACCGCACATCAGCTCTCTATTTCAATATCTTTGAATCTTGTTTACTCAGCTTTTTGTACTTGTCTGCCTCTCTCCCTACCTGTCTCTCTCTATTTATCTGTTTCTGTCTTTCTATCAGTCTCCTTCTCAGCCACTGTACTTGCTTTCTTCTCTCTCTGTCTCCTTCTCTCTTATGTGTTGCCAATTCAAAATAGTAACACACACACTGACACACATTTACAACCACCGCTTTTCTTTGAACATCCATATGTGCTTAACATAAACATGCACACTTGCACATTTATCTCCCAGCTCCATGCTCTCTATCCAATCACATACACACTCGTATACTGCTTATAGTGCCATATGATAGTAATTTAGCAATATGGAGGAACAGGAGGGCTCAGCTGGAGTTTGGGTCTGAGTGGAGGAAGAGTCTGGGATCCAGTTTACTGGCAGGAAACAGGAAGTCGCCTCTTGACTCTTACCTCTTATTGCCTCATTACTGGATGCACATAAACCTCTGTTTGTTGCATTGATCTATTTTTCTTTTTTAACCTTAAGATTTTTCAAAATTCACATCTTTCTGTGGTCACTTTTGATGTGATATGACATTTTTAGTGGACTAAATACGGATTCATTCACTTGTAGAGAGTTGTGTATGCAAACAATAATTAAAGTAGTTTTTTGTTATAAAGTTGTTTGGCTACAGTATTAGCAGATAATTGCATTTATACATCCAGAAGACATAGAGAAACATTATCATTCATTTCACCTGATGAACTTGAGTCCAGTATATACTCTCTTTCTCCTTTTAGCTTTTTATCTTGCACTTTAGCTGCTAGATGTTCTACTTCATTCACCAGCTAGTTGCTAACTTTGTGTCCCTGCCCTTTGGTGGTAGCACAGCTTTTTGCTAAAAGCAGCTGCCTGCTGCTGCTGCTGGAAATGGGGTTGGTGAGTGCACTGAAACAGTAAATGTGCCATAAAACCAAAATAATGAACTAAAAGAGCCTTAAAAGGTCTGTAGAGCTGCAGAGTTTGGTGGTAATAGCCCCTCACATATTAAACATTGGTTCCATTTTTAATATAAAAAATACTGATTGCAACTGTTAAGTGTCTTAACTGTGTGTGTTTTATTTGTTGATATATCATAACAAAATGTATGTCTGCATGTATTTGTATCCACATGTTTGCTGGTCATAATGTTTATGCTATTATGCTCACTGTTTTTTGTTCGTCGCTGCACTAAATCATGATGAGATGAGACTAGATGAAACATGCTGCCCGAGTCACACCTCTGTCCTTTAATTTGTAACAACGATGTCCTGTGTTTCAGGTGCGTAACCTGTGCTACATGGTGACACGGAGGGAGAAAATGAAACACACCCTGTGCGACCTCCAGGAGAAGATCTTCCACCTTCAGATACAACTACTGGAAGAGGACATTGCTGGCGGTAAGACAGAGAGAAAACACAAGTGTGTGTCTGTTGTGATTTTTCTAATTCCAGTCATCTAAACACACCGATGTAAAAACCTGTTACCTTTCACCCACTCTAGCAATGTAGCCAAGGCCGCCAACACACACACTCTGTCCACCCAAAAAAAAAGTACAATTTGGAAAGCTCAAGTGCATAACGGTTACATCTAAACCCTTGTTGACTGAGTGTAGTGGGTGGACAGTTTTGGAAATGGCCTGTCATAATTTTGCACAGTAGGCCACACTTGACACCTGCACAGCAAAGAACATTGGAATAACAGTTCAGCCACATATTGTGACACACACCATCCACATAAATGGAGCTCGATTTCCTATCCACTCTTCACAGATGACTGACTTTGATGCATTTCATGCAGCTGCTCTGTGATGGAGAACAGGAAGGATGAAGCTGGCTGGTTGAGTTGATGCTGCTGTGTTTGTGAGATATCTGCAAAAATGAGATTTATAATCTTAGTGGGACCACCAGGTTAAATGGTATACATTTTTAGCATTTATTTTTTATGAACATGTTATTAGCCTGGCAGCTGCATTTTGTAGCAGCTGAAGTCGATGAAGGGAGCTGCGGCTGAGACAGGAGGACAGTTGCAATAGAAGAGAAAGACTCCCCCACACTGTCCATCATTCATAATCACTTTATTGATTGACCTCAGACCTTCATCAGGTAACAATGATATAGACAAATAGCACCATACATATGCACAATCGGCACTGGCAACACTTCCCGAAATGAAGGTCATTGAGCTCTTCAAATATAAAAACAAACGTGATACTGAGCTCTTCCAATTGTAAACAAACTCTCAATTTACCAGTATTTTAGAAAGTAGGTTCACATCACACAGTAAGTAGTTCTAGGGACATAAGATAAGATTTTCCCATGTTACACAATGTAGCCTATAGTAGAAAGAAACACTAAAGGCAATCTAAAAAGGGGGGGAGGGGAAAATAATCACAACACTACTAATACTAATAATTTATAAATTAAATTTCAACCTGGACTCCAGAAGAGATAAAGGCGTTAACAACTTTGTTTAGGTCATCGGTAAATAGGAAGAAGCTTATCTTGAGATATATATCAGCTGAATAAACAACCTTCTCAAGTTGATCATTTAAACAAAGGTACAAGCTGTTGTTAAGGAGATGATAGTTAAGTATAGCTGTTTAGAAAATACGTGACCTGTATTTGTCTCGGATATTGTTAAAGAACCCTATTAGTTCTAGTCGTCGTGACCTGCAGCTGTCATGGCGATGAGAGTGAAAGCTTGTTGTCATGGTAATACCAGTGACGTCTCGCTGGCATGGTAATGATAGTGAACTCTTGTCAGCCTGCCCCTGTGGCTGTGTCATGGATGTTTGTGACTGCGTGTGTGTGTGTGTGTGTGTGTGTGTGTGAGTGTTTAGTTATTGCTTAATTTTCAGTGCTCATCATTTCCGAGGAAGGCTGCACACACATCTATGCACGCCACTAAATCTTACAAACACTTTCACTCTCTTTCTAACTCCCTCTGTGTCTCTCACTAACACACTCACGCTCTTAAAGGCGCGCACACACACACACACACACACACACAAACACATGTACACACACGCAGTGCAGAGCTCCTGACTCAGCGAGTACCGGGAGCTGTGCTGTTGGCATTAAACAGCCATATCTATTCACACTCTAGATTAGAGAGGATAGTTGGTGTGTGTGTGTGTGTGTGTGTGTGTGTGTGTGTGTGTGTGTGTGTGTGTGTGTGTGTGAAAGAGAGACAGAGAGAGAGAGAGAGAGAGAGAGAGAGCACCAGAGAGTGAAAGATGAGGTTGTCTGCTATAATGATTTGTCGTGTCCCTCACCTTGTATCTACCTCTTTTTCTCGGCCTCTTTTATCTTTCTTATTTTTCCACTCTCAATTTCTCTTAATCCTTTTCTTTAATCTATTTCCTCCTCCATCTGTTTCATTCTTTCTTTTTCTCTCATTTGCTGTGTCCTCTAAGGGTTATATTTTCCCTGTTTTTTCTCTCCTCTGTCTTATTTCCGTTGTCTCATCCGACAGTGTTTCAGTCAGTCCGTCAGTTGTCTCAGTTTGTTCTTTTTTTGTCCTTCTGGCCACACAAACTGATTTTGGGACACTATGTGACACTAAAAGTAACTGAAAACATTGCCAAAAGTAAGTTTTGCCAGACAATACTACAGACAAATTGTGTTCAGGTGGTTGTATTGGTCAAAGCAGAGTGAGAAAGTTAGAAAAACAAAAAAGAATAAATGCTATGTAAATTAAATCTGCTTGGTTTACTCATTTGATCCATAAAGTCTAGTGTGGCAGAACAGGCATAATACAATAAGCTGAACATGTTGAAACTGTAAAATCTGATTTTCAGAAACCTGCAGATACTCTGAGCTCACTGTGCACCAGCACCACTATCCTTCCTCCCCTCATCTCCCCCCGGGCTTGTTTCCATGTGGAAAACACACACACATCTCTCCTCAAACCCACTTGACACAGAACAACACACCTCTGTCCACCTGTCTGTCTCTCACAGTACTTAATCTGTCATGCTCTACGTTCTGTCTACCAGTCCGCCTGTCTGTCATGTTTATCTTCCTGTCTGACATGTTCAGCGCTTCTCTCGTCATGCTTTGTGTATGCTAGCATGTTACCAGCAAGGCGGACAGGCACGCGGGCAATATCCCTGTAGTCCCACATGCAGACAGGGAAGCATGATGCTGAAAGTACAAGGAAGTCTGCATGATGATATGGCATTTAGTGTTCTGTAGCAAGTTATTCATATATGATAACATAAGTAAAAACTCAACAATGTGATTTAAAAACCTTAACAAGACCGAATGTGTAAATAATTTGATATGAAATAGAAATTTCAAAAATGATTTGAATGAGCTAAAATAATTTTCACCCAAGAAGTAAGCTCCACTGTAGCAGAGTTAACCAGGCAACAAATAATCATACCTAAATGTCACAATTCATTTTCTGCCAGCGCCTTGCCTTATCAGAAGGATGAAGACATACCAGCACTACCTTTATTCAAGTTAGCACAGCTAATTTCAAGATCCTGTTGTCCCATTTTTTTGGACTAGATTTTCTCTCCAGATTTTGTGAGCTTAACCAGATGAGGCACTTTTGTCATAAGATTAAACGTAATAAAAAATAACATGATTTATGTAAGGCAAGAAAATGATAATTTCAACAAATCAAGACTGGAGAGTCTTCAGCCATGCTACTGGCTCTGTGAGGCTCCACATAGGCGCAGCGGTGCTTTGAGCAAAATGCTAATATCAGCATGCTAACATGTTTACAATGACAATACTAGCATGCTAATGTTTAGCAGGTATAATGTTTACCTCTTTGCCATCTTAGCCTAGAGTGTTGGCATGCTAACGTTTGCTAATTAGCACTAAACACAAAGTAAAGCTGAGTCTTATGGGAATTTGATTCGTTTTGCAAGTATTTGGTCATAAACCAAAATACTGGATAAATTACAATTTTGACCTGATGATACTTACTTATGTTCTTGACTCATTTAAAAGAAGACATAGAGTCACTTTGGCTAAACAGGAACCTTCATTGCACTTCTATAAACAGTATAAACCTTCTCTCCAGAACTTAAGATAACAGGATTTCCTCTTTATCGCTGTCAAAGTTGAAACCTGATGGTGAAACCAGGTTTTGTTGTTAGGTCATTTGGTCCCTTTTTTTTTTTTTTTTTTTTTTTTTTTTTTGATGCAGGGCGGACAAGCACTTGATTCACTTCTCCACAGCCGATCAGTTCTCTGGTAGGGACTATATCTATAATCTATAACAATAATCTTATTTATACACATCAGTGTGCAGGCATGTATAGAGTTGCAGCTGTGTTGTAGCACAGTATTCTGCACACATACACACTCAGTATTATTGTTATGCAGGAAGTGTACTACATTTATATTCTGGCTCAAACCGAACTGTGACAAGCTGACAGTGGTTAGTATTGGCCTCTCTGATCTGCTCTCAGCAAGTGTGTGTGTGTGTGTGTAAGAGTGTGAGGAAGAGAAAATAAGGATGGAGGAAGAGGAGGATGGGAAGGGACAAGAAGGTAATATGATGAAAGAAAGAGAGGAAGAAGAGAGAGAAACAGGAGTAGCGTGAGTGTGAAAGGACAGAAGAAAGGGTGGAGTGGGGGAGGAAAAGACAGTAGGGGAGTAAAAAAAAAACTTTCTCACATTGCACTAATGAGCTCAGGTAAGAAATGGGACACAGTGGCTACACACACACAGACTGGCACACTGCAGTTCAGTGCACCTAGAAAGAGGGGAAATTAATCACACACTTCAAAAAGACGAATCCCCTGGTGCTGTTGCACCTTCTAAACAAGAGAGGGAAGGGGGTTTGGAGGGAAGGATAATATTGCAGATATGGAGAGAAAGGCAACAGCAGAATGTAAAGACAAAAGAGGGAAAAAAGCACAGATCTGACAAAAAAGTGTTTAAAAAGGTTTCCACTGCTGATAGTTGGATTTGTGCTGAGATTACAACCTGCAGGGGGAAAGCTTCCACACGTTCAAGCCGAGCCTGCAGGCGTCCTTGAAAACCCAAAGACTAGTTTCCCAAGCTGTAGAACATATAAAAGAACAAGATCAGATTAGGAAAAATGTTGAAAAATGGTCCCTGAGAGATCAGAGGATAAGATGGTCCCCCTGTCAAAACAAAAAAAGAAAGACATCACAATTTAGGAGCTGTGTGAAGAAGCGTTCCCTCTGGGAGCTCCCTCAAAGATCCCCTGGCGTTAATGGCCTCCGCAATTTCAGCAACAGCCATAAAATAAATTGGAAAAAGGGGGAGAAATGTCTGGTTGATGTACCTGCACTCTTTTACAAATCGTCTTTATGAAAAAACAGTCACATTACACTCACATCCTCCAAATATTCCCTCTGTCTCTCATTCACTTGTACTAAAGCTCGCACGACGGATAATTTCAATCATTTGTTTTATATTTCGGTGCAATCTCCAGCCTGCTCGCAATTAAGAATTCACCTTTGTTCAACTTTGACCATGCAAATGTGCACAGTCGGCCAATTATGGACTGTGTTTGGTAATGTTGAAGTCAGTATTCCAGCGTGTTTCATCATCATGTTTAGTACAACACCACACCTCCAGACTACAAACTGTTGCTCTCATACTTTATGAAATTTTCTTGAATGGAAGTCTAATTTGACCGTACCTTTACACTCTGACAGCAAGGGTTCAAAATTTCCCTGCAGTGACTGTTTTCGACCATCTAGTACCAGGAACTAAAATCAGGAACTAAAAGCCTATTTTTGTTTGTGTTTGCACCGCTTCTGAAGACCTGTAGATATTTAGCACACTAGACACAGTCCAGGAACTAAATTTAGATACCCTATCAACATTACCATCTCACTGGACAAACCAACAGCTTTCATCTGCAGGTGAGCAGAGTCGAATCCTGGATGTAAATAAAATCTGATTTTTGAGATTCAAGATGAGCAGTTAACTCAGAACTCATGTTTGTCATGGTCAGATAAAACTAAAAAACTAAGATTTTCTCTCATATGGAGAGATGAAACCTGAGCCGTTTGTAAATTAATTATTTCAAAAAACCTTTTCTCTTAATCTGGTACTGTCCTTGCAAAAGAGCTCTTTTCAGGCTTTAAACACTGGAAACAGGAAGGATGTTAGCAGTGTTGAAGCACACATCGAGAAGCTACTGAGACAACTTTCTGTCATTCTTCCATCCTTTTACGTCTGTGTAGTTTTCTTGAAAGAAATCTAGTAGCAGTAAGGGTGTTAACATAGCTGAACCAACCTCTGACCTCCCATTTTTACTTTAAGGAACGATAAAACAAGTGAAAAGTAGAGTAGTGTTACAAGTCTGATTGCAAGCATATTGGCATACAGAAATATAAAAATTAAATAAAAATCTAATCGTAATTAAAGCTCATGACTAACAAGCTTAACTAACGTGAACAAAAATGCTAACTCTGCCACGCTTCCATCTAATAAACTTCAAATTTCTCACTTGAAACTAAATTGGCCCCCACCTTGCTATTGCATCTGTGTTCAGTGCATTAGTTTGTCACACTCATAACTTTTGACAAGAAATTTGACCCAGCATGGACCTGGAAATATAAAACTTCTCCACACTTTTAACACCTCATTCATCCCATTTCATCTTCCTGATCAGCCTTCATGCTGTCATTTTCCATAACATCTCCACATCGTTTACGGTATTCTTCCACTTCACCTTACATTTTATTACTGAAGTGGAGATACAGCACGAAACTTCTCTCAAGCCCTTTGAAAACATGAATATCCCTAAACAAAAATTTTAACTTTTTAGGCCCACATAAAAGTACAGTACACACAAATGTTCTTTTCTTCTTTATTTTGCATTTCTTTCTTTCTAAACATTAAGTATTGTACTTCTAGTGAACTATACTGTCTCTTCTCCTTTGCTCTCACTCCTGAAACTACACACACACACACACACACACACACACACACACACACACACACACACACACACAGTGTCGTCTCAGTGTGAAATCTCTCTCTGGTCTCTCTCAGCTCCATTCATGCATGTCCTGCTCCTCCATGCTAAAGCAAGCATGAGGACAGCCTAGTGCTGGCTGTGACAGCCACACACGCAGTGTAGTCATGTACTCTACTGACCAACACACACACAATTTTGAAAGAATCTATACTGTATGCTACAGAGCAGCTACAATAAAATACCAAAGCTTTTTTTTTTAAGCAAAACGCTCCTTATTCAAGCCATTCTAGCGGCACGGCTGTATGGGTGGCAATGTCGGTCCGTCAATTGGTTCACCACTTGTCCAGACTGAAATATCAGTGGATTAAGATTAAATTTTATACATACATTCATGGTCCCCAGAGGATGAATCCTACTGCATTTGGTGATCATCTGACTTTTCCTCTAGCGCCATCATCAGGTCAAAATTTAAATGTGTCCAATAATTTGGTTTATGACCAAATACCTGCAAAACTGATGACAACAGCCTCAGCCATAGTTCCTTTTTAGTGCTAACTAGCAAATGTTAGCATGCTAACATGCTAAACGATGTGTTAGCATTAAGCTCAAAACACTGCCGCTGTGTCAAAGTACAACCTCGCAGAGCCGCTAGCATGGCTGTAGTATTGTTTACAAATTTTCACTGAAAAATACCCAGATTTTTTTTAAAGAAGGAGACAGGGAATTAAAGTGACCACGCCTTGTTCCATTTCCTGCCGTAACAGGATGCTGTTCACCACAATTTACGGTGAACAGGGTCATCTGGTGGTGAGAGCAGCCGCTTCCGCTAATAGAAAGTAAGGAGAAGAACAGAGAGTGATAAGTAAAAGCGCTGCTTATTATACTGCACATGAGAAAAACATTAAAAACAATAAATTGTACATTTTGTAATGTCATTTTCACATGAAAAGTTTTCATTATGGATATATATAATTTAATGTTCCCCTCATTTTGAATAGCCAGATTAATTACAGATGTATTTTTAATAAAATCTGAAAATAATGAGCTCTACGTTTTCTACTATTTTCATTGTTTTTTTTCATTCATGTAGACTACTTCACCCTACAGTGGCTGCTGAGAGAAACACACACATAAACAAATAAAATCAGCTTTTCTAAACTGCAGTGTAGCTTTAATGAACCTGCAGGTGCCACCTGCTGTACCAATGCATGCACACCCAGACACATATAGTATATAAACATGAAACACAGCAGCAGGAGAGTTAGTGAGCCATGCAGTCAGGACTCTGTGTTTGTGTAAACAGCAGGAGCCTGTAACAACAAGACATCCCAACAATAAGGGCTTTCCATGTCATAGAATGAGAGACGGAGAGAGATCATCACTGTGCTGTATATGTGAGAGTCAGTGGAGTGTGATTGCATCATTTCCTTACATGCTGTGTTTCTGTGTGTGTGTTAAGCGTGCATGTGTTTGTGTTTATCTGTTAGATGCAGAGCTCAGAAATAATCAATTCTTCTTCTTTCAGTGGAATTGTGTCATAAATGGGAATAATGGTATTGAATTTAGAGTTCAGATGATTAGTTGATTATTCGATTGGTTGATCAAAAGAAAATTAATCTGTAACTATTTTCATAATCGATTGATCAATAAGGTAATTTTTCACAAGCAAAAACACCACCAATTCTCTGGCCCCAGCTTCTCCAGTGTGAACTGTTGGTCAGACAAAACAAGCAATAATAAAACGTCACAGTTTCTGACATTTTATAGACTAAACGATTAATCAGTTAATCGTAAAAATAATTCACAGATTAGTCTATAATGAAAATAATCATTAGTTGCAGCCCTAATTGAATAAATAATAAATGAATTATCTGAAAATGTGAGTTGTACCGAACATTATAATTATTTACTGTTAATTTGCGTGTTGATAGATTGTTATTGTTGACAGTAAAATCATCTCTTTTGATTCAATTGTTAAAATTTGAATTTCATTTGGCGGTTTTAACTTTGTTTTTTTGTTTGTTTCTTACCTACTTTCCATCCCATCATGCCCCTGACTCAGTAAAATATTTTTTCTTATGTAAAACAATATAATAATAATATTATAATTATAATTGATAATATAATTATTAGTATATTATGTAGAAGGGGAACTCTATGAAGAAGACTAAATGTAGAAGAACTGCTAACCCCAGATAAATGGAAATGTAGAGTAAATGAGCTATTTTTAAATTGTACCTATTTGTAGTGGTTTGTTAACAAATGAAATTAGATATAAAGAAACTGTATAGGCTGTATAGCTCCTTATTAAATAGCTGCATTTACAGTATAAATCTTAATATAGGATTTAATTTACAACTACCAGCAATGCTGGCGATTTCTAGCCATCTCTTCAACATACAGCAACATTAAAACTTGTGCCAAGTTAGTATTTTTTGCAGGACTATTGGATTAGACTGTATTATACTGTCAGGTGTTGTTCTTATTTAGTCCTTGATCATGTGTTACATATCAGTGTTTGTTGTGTTACCTGCCACACTCTCAGCTGGAGGGAGTGAGCGAGGTCTTCCGGAGTGAGAGGACAGCTCGCTGCAGGGAGGCTCTCTGCAGGACTCTGGTACATATCGTGCAGTGTGTGTGTCAGCATGCTCATAGAATTGAAGACTAACACACACCTGATGTGTTTGTGTGTGTGTGTGTGTGTGTGTGTATATATATATATATATAAACAGTATGTGCTCTTTCCTGAGAGGCAGTATCTGACAGTGTGTATGACAGTGTTGTAGTTGTGTTGTTTTTCTTTTCAAGAAGTCTGAAAGGTGTTTGATTTTTATTTAGAGAGGTACAAGAACATGCAACACAGTGCATCCATACACACAGATAACCGGGAACCCCGTGACTAGACTTTGTTTTCATTTATTAACAGTACATGGGTTTTGAATCTGAGCCTCAAACTTGAACTAGAATACTAAGCAACTTTTACAACAAGCATTAACATGCATCCCGGGTATTTAGGTTTTATCTGGGTAGAGCAGAAGTGTAAATGTGCCACTGAAGATGAACTATGGCTCTATCACCAAACCTCATCAGGAGGCGAGTCACATTTGGCCAATGACACCTTCCCTTTTCTGCAACCACAAATTGGCTAAACAACCGGTAACCCCCTTTGAGAATTACTTCAGCTCACCTACAGTAGGATGATGTCCTATAAAAAACATTTCTCAGTCCGACTTATAGTTGTCAGTCGCAAGCCTCTTTGTGCACTTGTGTTTCAAAACATGAAGAGAAAGTTCTGGGGGGCTATAACACAATCAAGGAGTGTTATCATTAATGTGTGGAAACATTACTTTTTCAGGCCCTAAATTCAAGTTCACCAGAGACTTTTTACACTCTTTTTCCTATTTTCCTTCTTTATTTCTCCCCTCTGGCAACTATCCAACTTATTAGCTACACATTCTTACTATCTTGCAAAGCTAAAATTTGATTTTGAAAGTGTTCGCATCAGCTGAGTTGTAGCAAATAAAACCATTTCCTAAAATGTCAACAAATAATCTGAAAAACTCAATAATTGATTAGCATGGATCTGTTTTGCACTATATTTCTCCAAGTTTAATGTTCTTTGTGTGCTACTTTCTCACTCAAATTCCACCTGAAAGGAAGAAGTTCTCCAGGCTCAGTGACACTTTCCAGCTAAATCAAGCTTAAATTGAATAAATCAACTAAACCCTAACCTGAGCCCGTCTTCTGTGTCTCCCTGCAGAGAAAACCCAGAAGGGAGAAAAGAGGAAGCAGAATGGAGTGAAGGAGAAAGGGAAGGAGAGGAGGAAGAGTAGTCCTGAGAAGAAAAAGGAGAGATTGAAGTCAGAGAACGGCTCCCTGCTAAAAGAGCTAGGTACATTGTGTGTGTGTGTGTGTGTGTGTGTGTGTGTGTGTGTGTGCGTGGGTGGGTTTATGCCCTGCAGTGTTTGCAAATTGATCAAATGCACCTCATTGGCTGAACATATGCCACATATGTGTGTTTTTCTGTGTCCATGTGAATGATTCTGCTGACAAAAGCTTGCAGCACATTCGTAGCCTTGATGCATCAATAATTTATTTGAGGCAGTGTTTTCATATACAATCTCTTTATAAGGGCAAAATGCAATAACAAAACAACCAAGACATTATAAAAGTTGCAAATCTCAGGATAATATTATTTCACTTTGACCTGATAAAGACTTTATATGTGGAAACTTGGTTTAAAATAAATTATTGATGCATCAAGAGTGCTGCAACCTTTAGCAAATAAAAATGTTTTATCCTGCTGTGATCAGCATCCTTTCCATGCTGGTGTATTACCTTTTCTTTTTTTACAGACTTCATGCCACCATCATCATTGTTGTCATGCATTTTCTGTGTGTTAGATCAAGTGTCGGGTGAGACGGTAAAATCTTTAATAGGAGTTGACTGCAGCTCAGCCCAGCAGGTCTGATCTGATGCATCAATCTGTTGGTGTTGGTGAGAGACCGAGAGGCAAACACAAGAAAAGTGAGGGAGAGAGATGCAGCAAGTAAGAATGTCATCCCTGTAAATCATACAGACCTCCTCTCAGCTTTCATGCAATAAATAAATCACTTTGTGTTAGCCTGTAGAACTGTAGTACTGTAGAACATCCCCCTAAGAGGTACAACACAAGTTACAATCATACTGGGAATTATGGGAACTGTGCTTTAGTCCTCAGGTTGAGAGACAATCTCACTAACCTCTAAACCATCCTACAACAGTAAGAGTGAAAGCTTGGTACTCCACATAGTCTTAAGTTGACTGACAGGGCATTATTAACCAAAGTATTGTCAAACCAAAGATGATACATGGATGAGCAAACGAATGAATGAAACAGAAAATTACAGACAAGATTTTCTTCTTTTCTTTTTTTTTATCGATTTATTGTGTCAAGGCATTTAAGTTAAAAATGCACAACATAACGTGGTTCCCACTTGTCCAATATGAAGAGTGCAGATTTTATTTTAATGTAAACTTAGTCCCGTTGGGGAATTTGAAGATGTCACGTTGGTCTCTACCGTTTCAACAATGTGGTGCAGCAGCTGATGAGGCTCATGGGTACTGTAGTATTGAGTGCGTTAGTGTTTCTGTTAATTGTTAAGAGTGAAGACAACATGAAGCAAATTGAAAAAATGGCTCAGTTATCTTCTCATTTTCAGTAACACACATCTTGCAAATCCATTTCCACTGCAACACTTCTACTCACCACAACCCCTTCCTGTCTATCACAGTGAATGAAAGACCAGTACACCCAGCAGGAGGTTCCCACCATCGCTTATATCACAAAGTGATTGAAAGAATGTAACAGTTACTATGGGGAATATAATTAAAGCATGATACTGCCTGATCATGTACAACGCATCCATCTAGTCTTGCAGTGGTGCTATCAGTCGGAGAAATCTGACTATGAAATAAAAACCTACGCCTATCTATGGCGAGACTCCTGTTAACCCCTTGTGTCGACCATAAATCCAGTTTAACACGTACATTTTTCAAATTCTCTCAAGTGCAACTCACGTAGCCTAATCCTAAACAATGTTGTTTTTGTAAAGAAAAAAGAAGTTGCTAAATCATTCATCAAAGAATTTGACCCATACTCCAAATTTTAAATGGGTAAAAGAAGTGAAAGTTGGGAATAAGAGGTAGGAAAAAAACTGGCATAGAAATGCTGATAAAACTGAAAAGAGAGAAAGAAGCTCTGTCAGCTTTAAGCTTTGTCATTAATAAGCGACTGGGAGAGAGGCCTGGCACTGCCAATCCTCATCGTTAGTGAGATGAGGATGGATGATAATGGTTGTCTATCCTGCTAGAAGGCGATCCATTCCCCACTACCCATCATTACAGCTACATATGATGCTCAGAAGACAGATATTAAAAGGAAATTTGAGCATGCAGATTATGTGTATGTAGATTTTTGTTCGTAACATTGACAATTTACAGACATTTAGCTGACACTTGTATCCACAGTGACTTGGAGTGAACGAGGAGAGGAGAGGCTCAGTGTCTCGCTCGAGGACATAAGATAAACTGTTGATGGACACACTGGCGGCTGTGGTAGTTGAATCTTTAGCTTTTAAGTTGTCAACACAAGTCAAGCCACCTGCCTGACTATTGGGGTGCAAATTAACATTTAAATGCACAGACATCCTCATAAAAGTCAAAAAGACGCTCTACTCTGAAGCTGTTTGTCCATCACTAAGCAGCGAGAGAGGTTTATTTTTTTATTTTCCACTGAGCAGAATTGACATGTTTGGCCTGGAGACATCTAGTAACTATTTTGTGTGCCTGAGAGCTTGAGTTTCTTAGGAAATAATCCAGGTTCATGTTAGCGAGGATAGAAATGTGTTGACTGATGAGTTAAATCAGGGGTGCAGATAGCAAAGCCTCTCTATTCAGAAACATGGGAGTTTCAGATTTAATACTGAATGTCAATCCCTTTGTTCATGTCCATCTGTTTACCTCTCTGTCTGCATTCACTGAGGTAGATAGGCTTGTTTTGAAAGGTGGCGCTCTTAGATGTGTTGGCAGCTCCCGTAAAGTCATATTTCCTGACATCCTGAAAACATCCTGAGTTTATTTTTTCACATCCAGCCACTTCATGGGACAGCAGAGCTGTGACAGTTTGATGAGAGCTGTTTCTGTCGGTCGTGGCAGAACCAGAGCACGCTGTCAGGATCAAACAGTGTTTCCTCTCTTTCAGGTTGTAGCTTTCATGCTATCACTTTTATTTTGGAAATGTTTCCCTCCAAAATTACATAACCATTCAAAGCCATTTTTGGTTGATTGATGGCATAAAGATCAAATAAACGGTTGTGCTTTCAGGGGTAGTAGGAAACTGCATGGTCAACAAAATACAGACTGGATCCTTTGCACTAAAAATATTGAAGTATGAGCTTAAGTGGGGTTTCTCCTATTAAATAGCATCTAAAAAAGTAACTTTTTGTCCAAATAGTGACACTGTTAGCAGTAAAAAATTATCATATTTAAGTAATTGACATTTGACTTGAACAGTAACACTTAACTTTAAGTCCCGCTATTTAGCATTTATAAGCAGTAATTTTAACAATTTAATAAATGGTTTAAAACACACTATAATATAGTACGCAGCTATAAGGACATTTTTGTCAACAATTACAACTTCTATGAAGATACTTTATATTATTGCATACATCTATATATACATACATGTATATGTGTATATATGTGTACATTATATTTTTATTTATATATATATATATACACATATATACACGCACACTTTGACTATATTGTCATTCATTATCTGTCTATACACAGCTTATGGGTGTCCACATAGGAGGTACTGTTGTCAATAAATGCATTAATAAACACTTATCTGCTCACAACTACATTATAGTGTGTTATAAACCTTCAAGATCAAGTTTAAGATCAAAAAACTATCGAGATATTGTAAGTTTTTGTTATTGTGTAAGAAAATAAATAATTAACATGCAAACAATAAAGGGGAAAAAAAACACATTTGCGATATACTGTAAGTTTGTGTGGGCAAACAAAATGGAAAACAAAGTCCTCCATATCTTCAGGCTTCCTCTAAAATCAAGCTTCTCTGCTCTGAATAGCTTCTATATGTAGGACATCAAGTGGGTGGATTTGTAGTCTTGCATAATCCTTGTTTATATGTACCCAGATCTAATAAGTTATGAATATTCCTGCAATGACAATCTGTAAAAAGCGGTGGGCTGCACAGACAACTACTGTACACGATTAATATCTGAGAGCCTAAATGAAAATGAGTTCTGACTAACTGAGACTAACTGTGCTCTCCAATATAATTTATGTGGATGAGTAAAAGCAGCTCACCTACATGAAGGATAATATTTATTGTAATTTACTACTTTATAGATCCTCTAAGGTAAATTCTCTTCTTAGTTACCCCCCTCCCCTTCTCCAAAGGGAGGTCAGATGTTAGGTCCTACAGCTAAATGACAGTGTCAATAGAAAAAGACAACTTTTTCCATCTAAATGATGGGGAATTGTGACATGCATGACAGACACGTCAACATACGACTGATATGACACATGAAAAGCAATGAAAGTACATAAACGGGACATATTGGCACACTGACAGCAGCACTAAAGCAACATGTAAAATGTGAGGAGTTCCTTCCTGTGATCTCAGAAAGCGAACATGACAGAACATTGCTCAAAGCTACAAAAACCACCCAACAAAGACTTCATACTGCCATCAAAGGATGAAACCTGGAGCTGCTCTGTCGATAATAAAATGGGCTTTCCCTTTGTGGGATTAGAGCATTTTGGTAGGAATTATATACATCCAAGCTTAACCTCACTCTATTAACATTTCTGTAACATAAAATCCATCCACATGTCTGCAAAGATTCAGTTTTCACTTGTAGGCGTTTTGGCTTTGTGTGTCAGCTGCAGAGTCTTGAGAAACAGGCTTGTAAGTGGAAGGTTTGTTAGTTTGAATCTCCTGCGTGAAGGTAAAGTAGTGTTGTGTAAGTTACTGGAGTTAGACCTGTATACTAGCAGATTTTACTCAGCAGCTTCAGAAAACTTAAAATGCTGCCTAACCCTGCCTCAAAAGGCAATTACAATAGCAACGTGGGGTTATTTTTGTAATTTTAGCCATCATTGCTATTGACTTTGGCTTCAGCTATTGCTTTCATTGAAGATGAACTCATGCAGGTGCTGCACTGTGTTTTGGTGATTTGAAGGTCAAAAGATGTCCAGATGTTTGGGTTAAAGCTGGTCTGAATTTAATTGAAAAGTGAAAGTTTCAAAGGCGTGTATGATATATATAACTGTAGTTTTAACAGCATTTTAATATTATATTTTAATATTTCAACATGTCATTAGAACCTGCTGCACATTGAAATATAGTCATGGAAATTATGTTGAAACAATAGTTATATGTAACCTACATATCTAAAAACCTTTCACTTTAAGTCTATTTTATCCCTGTTTTAACCAAGATGACCTAGCAGTGACCTGCTAATCACTAAATCAGTATTTACTGTGTAATATTGTAATTTGTCTACAAACTGTCTGACCACTCATGTTACTTCCCCTAATAGTCCTGGTCAGTGTGTTCTCGGTAAAATAATAAAATGTTACCATTGCCAAAAAGATTCATGATGGTGAAAACTACAAAAATAAGACCCCAAAATTTAAATTTTCTTTTAAAAAGAGGCAGACCCACTTTGAAAAATGTCATCATAATGGGTTTAATGTAGGGTTTATGAGCACTGTGATGGTCTGAATGAGGTTTAGAGGGTATTTCACCTTGACAGGAGTAATGTTGTCAAGGAAATACTGAATTCTTTCAACTTGGCGGGATTTCTTGGGAATAAAAATGGTCAGCTGAACATTTTGAATATTTATAATATGTCAGTCATAGAATGTCAGTCATTAATCATCTGATCTGGTTAAAGTCTAGTACAGTACATATATACAGTATAGTATAAAGTATATAGAATGTCCATCATCATATGTGCATTTATGTCTTACAGTACAATCAAGATACAATCTGGCAGAGCTGTTTTGAGCTTTTCACCCACACACAAAGTGACTATCAGAGATGACGCAGGATTGTCTCTCATTTCCTTTTTTAACCAGAGCTGAGCGTCGCAGAGCCAACAGTATTTTCCTGTTGAAGTGAATATGACCAATAAACAGAGAGATGATAACACAGGATAGGAGACTAGTTTGGCTCTGCCTCACTTGCTTCCTGTTCTGATATTATCTCCCTCTTCTTTTCTATTTATCTCTTTCACAGTGAAAAACAGAGGGAAACTGAATCTGAGTCTCTTTTCTCTCTGTCTCTGGCTCTGTGTTATAACACTTCCTCTCTGTTTATCTTTCTTCCTTTCTTTCTATGTCTCTGTCTTTCCATCTGACTGATGAGGGATAAGGACTGCAACTTGATGTTGAATAGATGCTGGGAAATCACTTGTGTTTCCATGACAAACAAGCCCTTCTGCGTATGTGGTGTGCGTTTGTCGTGTGCAACTATATCATTTGTCTGCATTTGTGTGTGTGCATATATGCTTTTCTTTGCCAGTGTTATACTGGTATATCGTTCCTGTCGCAGTGTGTCCTCTGTGTGTTTGTTTTTGCATGCCGTATGTGTTCATATCTCACAGTCTCAGTGTGTGCGTTTGTGTGTCAGGCCATCTGTTCTCTGTCGGGTCTGGTCCTGACTCCCAGGGCTTTGTCTTCCTCTTAGTGTTCTGGGATCAAGAAGACAGATATGTACCAGAACTCCTTCTCAGATGTACTGTCCCCTATCCCCACTGTTTATTAGTGGGGCCCATATGCCAATGGTGATTTGGAAAAGGGAGATTGTTTTGAAATCTTCCTGGTGTCACGCTCATAGGCACTGAGGAGTTTCATCCTTAAAAGTGAGATCCATAACAAATTTTTGTTCAAAAATGTAATCCAATCTGCACGTCTGCATGTTGCTAGATGAATTTACATTTACTGGAAAACATCCACTAAGAATTAACTAGCGAACTGTAGGGAGTTCTGTAGATGATGAAGCGACTTACTGCCTCTCTGTCTCTAAAACCTGGCGTTGTACAAATTGAATTTTAACATTATTCTGAAAGTGCTGGGTCCTAATACCTGCTCAAAGTTATTCAGTACAGCAGGGGTTCCCAAACTTTTTCAGCTCGAGACCCAAAAGAGAAATTTGGTGTCTCCCTGGCACCCAAACTTATTTAAAAAAAATCATAAATTGCCATAACATCTACATTTATTAAGTACTAATAAAGAACACAACAAACCATAAATTCATGGTTTGTTGTGTTCTTTATCAGTACTTAATAAATGTAGTGTGTGCGTGTGTAAGTGCGGCGCTGTCCATAGTACTGAAACAGAGCGGAGGAGATTGATAGACAGACAGACAGAACACGTCCCTTAGTTCGGTTGCTGCTTGCTTTTCGTGGTTGTAAATACAACTTTCGGCCCTAATTCCATTCCCCCCCCATTGTAGCAGCGATCCAGATAGAAGGGAGACAGGCCATATGAGTGAGAGAGAGAGAGAGAGAGAGAGAGCTGTAAACTGTAAACAGCTCTTTTTACGTGCCTCCCCCTGCTGATTTTGAGTGATTATTGTGAATACTCTAATTAATAAATGTACATAAATAGTGCTTTGTTTAGTTTTAACAGCTAGCACCTAGGCGCTGTCCAATGTGTTCCAGGCACTGTGGATTTGCGATGCGTTCTGTGACTTTTTCTCACCCCGACCCACCGGAACAGCACCCTCTCTGTGCTCCGGGTCCTCCTGATTTACAAATTAAGCACTGCATAGCATTGATATATATTTTACTCTGCCAATTGGCAACCCAAATACCTGTGACCCATTTTGGTTCACAACCCTAAGTTTGAGAAAGACACAGGTGCAGTGATGTACAGGTGTACTCCAGGACCCCACAACAATTTGGTGTGGTTACAGGTACAACAGAGCTCATTTCTGACCACACACAGCCGGAGGTCAGAGGTGAAACAGGCTTGAAACTTTCAACCAGAAAGGGCAGCAAAAAAGTTGTTCAGTTACTCTTTAATAGATTAATCATTGCAACGCTGAATTTAAAATTCTGAATTTAAAAAATAGGTTTTAAAAGTAATTTAAAAGAAAAAAGGTTTATATGGGTCTAATGACAAACTGAATGACCACTGTGTGTCCTTTCAAACAGATCCTGATCGCCCAAAACACTCGGAGGACAAAACACCCAATGTACTTCTTGGGGTTTCTAAGAGAAACATTTAATGGGGACTCCACCAATTTTATACATCAAGTTCAGTTTACTCGTCATGAGGAGTAGTACTCAACCTGTGAATTAGGTTATAGAATGTCTTGCAGCACAGGATGAAGTCTACATAAATGGCTACATAAACAACAACAAAAAAACAACTTACAAATGTCAGTCTTGATTACCTCTTATACTGTTTATTTTTCAGTGATATTCCATGCATTTTAGAGGTATCAAAGGTAATAATCTGCCTTTTTGTTGCAACTCCCTTTCTTCAACTGTGCCTGATGGTGACAGTAAAAGCAAAAGAGACTTGAGTTCTTAACATTGGTAACAAGTGAGAAAAGTGCTCTTTTAAAGTCTTAGCTGCAGTGCATTCTGGTGTTTTCAGGCTGTTGTTACTGAGGAAACAGGTATCTTTGTGTCCTGCATGATGGCCTTTTCTCTGTATTATTGTTTAATTTCAGGGCAGGATAGCATCTTTAGAAAGATGCCTTTCATTCTGAATGAAAACACTACAGCCTTATAAATTCCAGGTTGCATTGTTTTGTTTTTTTTAACCCTGTTAAGGTGTATTAGGGTGGATTGTTCTTTTAGCATTAAGTTTAAATTAATTTTCAGTTTTTCTTTGCTCTAACATTTCATTCAGGTGGTCAAAAAGATCATGAGGGCAAATTACAGATTAGAGATCATTTTGACACAATATGGTAAGAGACAGGTAAATGTAAAACGTCCCTTTTGTTGTACAGAAAACCTGTGACAGGTTTGTTTTTGTTGATTCATTCTGAGCTTTTTATTCTGGTTGCCGTTATTGTCCCCTGTTCTGTGATTTCACGCCTTTATTCAGGTATTTTGTTTGCTCTTTGCCTGCTGCACTTCTTGTGTCTCCTTCATTGCTCTGATGGGTCTTTTGATCGCTCTGTCGCTCCTCCTGCACCTTTTACTTTTCTCTGTCTTTCTGATGGAGTTTCCAGGCAGACGGTTGGCACCCGAGAACAATCATCAGGATGTAGTGAGGGCTTTAGACCTAGCAACACACACACACTCACTCTCTCTCATGCACAGGCCTGGTCTTGGCCCTGTCCTGCTGCTAGTGCATTCCTTACCCTGCACTGCCTTAATAGCGCTGGCTAGCAAATCATTGCTCGTTGCTACAATATCAGCTGTTCTTTACCGCCATCCTGGGTTTTTTTTGACGCCGTGAGACAAGTGTGCACTAGCATTGAAGCCGGCTGTTCCCCAAACTGTTGTTGTCAAGCAACAAATCCTCGAATAAGGGGTTTAGCTGGCTTGAACGGCACCAGGACCTTTTGATACATTAGCATTAGCCTACATTATTCCATTAGTTCAACATGTTAGCTGTAGCTGAAGGAGGAGTCAGTGTCGTCATCTGTCTGGTTTAAAATATACAGCTCCACTATCAGTAGGCTTCCTCTGGAAATAAATATTATTTGGTTCCTCCAGCATATTTAAGATGGAAAGAAAGCTAAAATTATATTCAGTACTGTTAGTATATTTGTTGCTGCAATATATTTTTATTTAAAGAGTGTTAAACACTTAAAGAACAATTCCACAAAGAAAAAATTTCCCCCCTCTCTCATTTTTTCTCCCTCTCTCCTAAGTTATGTCTTTCCCTCCCCAAACACTTTCAGACAAAACATAACTGAGACATATAAGACTACCAAAAAAAAGTATATCCCAGAAGTACCAGTCAGAGAAAATCCACAGAAAGACTATAGAGATAACAAAACCAAACCGTCTTATGCTAAAACAAAGTTTATACTACATAACAACAAGAGATATACTATACAAAAGATATACTAGGTTACTAGGTTGGTAGGTTCCTCTAGTGCCACCACCAGGATGACATTTGTGGTTTTGAATAAAATGTCTTGGCAACTATTGGATGGATTACCATGAAATTTGGTACACACATTCATGTTCCCCTCATGATCAATTGAAGCAACATTAGTGATTCTATGACTTTTCAATCAATCGCCATCATCAGGTCAAATTTTTCCTTTGGTTTATAACCAAATACCTGCAAAACTAATGACATTCCCATCATCCTCAGCTGTACTTTGTGTTTAGTGCTAATTAGCAAATGTTAGCATGCTAACCGGCTAAACTAAGATGGTAAACATGATACCTCCTAAACATCAGCATGTTAGCATGCTGATGTTAGCATTTAGCTTAAAGCACTGCTGTGTCTCAGTACAGCCTGACAGAGCTGCTAGCATGGCTGTAGACTCTTAGTCTTGTCTCTTTATTTTTCCAGATGTAAAGTATAGTAAAAAATGTCAGTACATGTACAGTATGTAATATAATTTGAACATAGCTACAGACATGTTTTAGGTTTCTTTCCTTCCTTCCTCTCTCTGAACTCTGCTACTCTCTCATCCCCTCCTGTCTTCCTCACACTTCTTCACTGCCTCTTTTTTTCCCTCTGTCACCTATTCCCTCCCTCAGAGCTCTCGACTCCTGCAGAGACATGCTGCGTCATGGAAACGATCGGCTCTCTCTCTGTGTGTGTGTGTGTGTGTGTGTGTGTGTGTGTGTGTGTGTGTGTGTGTGTGTAGGATAGCTGGTGTTAAAGCCACCCTAACAGCACCTCCTGCCGTCCTGCTTGGCAGATCATTATAGGCACTGAAGATTTACAGGGAGGCTGGAAAGACAGTAGGGAAAATAACAGAGAAAGAAGCTCAGACTAGAAAAATATGCACACACTTGTCTAATATATTTTTCATAATGTGTGCAAGTTTTTGTCAACAGTTGTTCCCCAAAGTCAATATGGTGCAGAGGTTAATGGTGCAAATGTTTCTGGCTAAGAAAGTACACTAAATTTCATTATTTTTCTCTCTGGAGTCTAAGATCATTTTCATCATCATCATTTTGATTTTACTGAATACATTTTTCCTGCCGTTATACCAACAAAAACATTTCCCTTTACACACTGTTCTTGGTCTAAAATTATTAGAGGCCACAATATGCTCATTTTCAGGTTCATACTTTTATTTGGGGGATCTACTAGAATAGATTTAAATGCTTTAATGTTAAAACATTTTTCTCATACTATATATTGTTGCAGCACCTCTTTTCAGCTTCTGTCTCTTTAAGGCCCCCCTCTCAAAGCCCAGTCTGCTCTGATTGGTCAGCTCTGACAGGCCTGAGCAGGCACTGCCCACCAACTTCTGCATCTGCTCCTCCGGTGTTTTTGCAGCCAGGAAATCACTGTAACCAAGTTTAGCTGCACTTCTACCATGAATATCACCACAATTACCGCTTCTGGGGCACCCCCGTGGATCACATGGTAGAGTGTGTACCATGTATCAAAGCTGAGTCCTTACCGCAACAGCCCGGGTTCAAATCTGGCCCAGGCCCTTTGCTGCAGGTTAATCCCTCTCTCTCTCTCTCCTCTGCCTTTCCTGTCTCTCTCTACTGTGACTATCTAATAAAGCAGAAATGCCAAAAAAATTATCTTTAAAAACAAAACAATAACCGCTTCTAAACCAAAAACTGCAGCACATGTTCAAGCAGGAATCTGATCCGAAATCGGGAAGAAATGAACAACATCGGCAATCAAGTTTTCCTTGACGTTTTCCTCAGGTAAATACTGCTAATGTTATTTATATCTCTCTGTCACATAATGTTAGGTTAGTATTTATGCCTAAACTCTCTAAACATACACTCTTTTACACTGTCTTTACAGGTTCATTTGTGAGAAGTGACCTACAGAGCCCAGTGAAGTAAAAAGCATTTCTTGTGAGGAGCTACAGAGGTAACATGTTTGCATGTGCATGTAGCACAGTATGTAATGTCAACACTTGCAGTCATTAACCAGGATGTGGGGGTGGAAAGTACAATACGAAACAGACAATGTGAAACCTTAGCCATGCAATTATTTCTGGTTAAAAGACAACTAATAAACCCATTAAAGTAATCAATAGTATAGTAATTACTGTAGCCACGGTCCCTGTGTGTTATCCTGACTACACATTAATCCTGACTACACATTAATTACATCAGATCAGTGATGCCATAATGAAGCAGTAACCTGCCTGGAATAGACTTTATCCTGTCAGTTACCATGTCAACATAACTGAAGGAATTACTGATCTGATAAAGTAACTTGCTTATGTAGTTGAAAGTCTGCAGCTACTGTGAGGACTGTACTGTGTCCATGTTTCAGAGTAACTTGGATATTTTTACTTTTTATTTGTCAGACAATTATTGCCATATTTATGCTTTAAAATGTTTGTCAAAGCTGCAGCTTACCTGTTTGATACCCTTTGAAAAGGCTGTAGAGAATACTTATAACGTATAACTTGTATTGTGATCTGAACACTAATAAAGTTTGACTTTGAAACAAAAATGTCTTGTGTTGCTTACAGTCATTATTTACTACCTATAGTACCAGATTACTAGCAACACTCTTTCACATCTTCATAGTCAGGGTGTTAAATGAACCAGGTTTTTTGACCCTCCTAAATGCAAGTTTTTCATATCACTTGTTTAAACAGTGAAATTACATAAAATCTTTGTGAAAGAACATGATATATTTTTACCACAGGACCCTGTGGTATTTCATAGCCAATGAAATGGAAATATAAATTTTGTTTATACAGTATAATGCACAAAGTAGCAAAGCCATAACTCTTATGTAAACTGTCCATGTCCTCCATCGAGGTATAGGGTTTCTGGTATACTGAAGTGTCAGCTGGTAATGGAGCTCTCAGGTCACAGTGGTCATCCTGACACATTTTCCTGTGGATACCCAGACTTTTCTGATGCTGCTGGCCGCTGTGTTGTCTTCAGGTTGTCGCTTGACTGAGGCATGGCACCTGCCAAGCAATAACTTCCTCCTCTGATGGGTCCAGGAACACCTGAGCTTCATCAGGTCACTCAGATGATCTGTAAAACATGGCAGATTAAGTGTTACTTGTAAGACAAATTTACAGTATAAGTACAACTACTAAAGGCTGCAACAGTTCATTGTAGCTCAAAGTAGTCAAAATATATCAGGCTACATACCTGCACTTCTGATGTGAGGCTTAAGAGTCCAACAGTGTGTCTCTGTGGTGGGTCGGTATGACAGACAACATCCCTCATTGCAGGTAACTGTAGTGATGTGTTGGCCTGTATGCAGGACACAGTTAGAGGTTTATCAATGAATTATTGAACAAGAAACTGATTACACAGAACATTTGATTTCAAGTGTAACTTGTGTTGTGACATACCAAAAGCTCATAAATACAGTATAAGATCCCGGTGCAAAAAAGCAAAATTTTCGAAAATGCAAGACTATATGACGAGGAGATGTTACACTGGAACTGCACTAATAGTGTCAGTAATACTAATATCACAGTCACGCTAAGTGTATCTGTGGATCAGAATGGTTGTATTAGCCTCTGCCTCACTGACCAGTGGTCCACTACAGCTTTATGGTCTGAGCAAGCTAGCTGCTGGGTGCAAATCAAAGTTACACAATGTTGCCAAGCAAATTAATTTCTGTATTTTGCCAATTTCTTTTTCACAAGTAGCTATATTGTTACGTACAGCGCATGTCTATCAAGTAAATTTACATACAGCAGTAACACACACACATACCGGCAAGGATTACGGAGCAGAAGAGGCTTCTGTGTAACAACAAAGCTAACGCCCGATGTAGCAATTTGTGCTGGTCTGTGCAGCCAACAATAGAGCAGTTCTCGTGCTTAGCTCTTAGCTTTGTACTGGCCCTCGGTGAGATAGCATTAGGGGTGTAGCGGTACACAAGATTCACGGTTTGGTATGGTTCCAACACTAGAAAATATTTGGACAGTTTTGTCATCTGTAAATGAACAAAACATAAAGCTCTTCTGACTGTCAAAGACATCATGTGAGTTTAAAGTGTTTCAACTAGAGTGAAAAATTCACGCTTATCTCTGGACTTTATAAATCTGCTTCATAAATGTACAGAGATGAGAGGAAAGAGAGACTGGAGGGAAATAACAGAAATAACCTTAGATTCTGTTTTGAGTTCAGTCAGCTGAACACACACACACACACACTCCCACAGACACAGTTGGTGTGTCTGTTGCTAGCTAGCTTAGAGCTACAGTTGGTGCATTCCATTTTGGATTCGGGTCCAAATTTATAAAATATCCATTTAATCTCTCTCTTTTTTTTTTTTTTTTTAAATCAGCAATGTGCGAAACATTCAGGTAGTAATTTAGCTAAATATCAAACATGTAATGTATCAGGCAAAACTTGCTAACTTGCAAAAGCTAAACCTAAATTAATTTGACGGTTTCAGAAAAACAATACTGGATTCTGATTCAATAAAATGCTATCAAACCACCCCCAACCCCAGCTCTTCTACCTCTGAGTGTTAGAGGATGTAAAGATGGGAGGAGTGATAGACTGGCAAGCCAAAATGTGGGCACCCTCTTCTGTGGGAACAGGAAAGAAGAAGTGCGTCAGCTAATGGGTCCCCCATTGTGTGTGTGTGTGTGGGTGTGTGTCAGTCAGAGTAAGAAAGGCTAAAATGCCCCAGACAGACACGCAGTGCTTTGGCAGCACTTTCACAGCCCATAATGATAGAAAAGGAGCCATGTAAATCTCCTAATTATACACACACACACACACACAGTTTTGGGAAGGAGACAGGAAACAGGATTTCTGTTGTAAAATGGGTTTATATCTTCATGATTGATGAAGTGACAGAAACAGCATGTTTTGAGGGTTATCGCTACATACTGTAAATGTCATTGTGTCAAGTTGGGGGGTTTTTCTGACAAGACCTACAGTAGGCTCTGTGTTTCCATTTAGAATTGTGTTGAGGCCAAAATAGAAAAAAAATAACATTTAGAGGTTCATGGCACAAAACTGGAAGATGCTGCAATTTCAAACAGCTCTGTACTGTATAGCTTGGATGCATTATGCTATCCTTACTTCCTGTGCATTCATGTCATCATCGGCATCCCTTTAGCATTATGTTGTGTTGGCTTGTCTTTAACATTCAAAATTGTGAATGTGTTCTTGTTAAAAACAAAAAACCCAACTTGTTTCATTGCCAGTTTTTTTTTTGTTTGTTTTTTATATCTAAGCCCAGTCATTACTATTTGAATTGAAATGTCACTTTTGAATGGACTGACTGAGTGAATTGAAGCTAACCCTGTATTTAACAGAATTGTGGGATTTAAGGTTTGGCACAAAAGTCTTGTATTGCAGTCTGAAAAGCCTTGGTGCTCTTGCTCTATTTATGCCTTTTACTTCATGCATTCAGTTGAGAGACAATTCCCTTTATCTCCAATGACACCTTTAGTACAACTTTTTCTGTATTTTTTTTTTATTTATGAAAAATGTACAGCACCCCTCACCTGTCTGCTTTGTCTTTCTCCCCCTTCTCTCCCTCTTTCTTCTCTTCATCCCTACCAATTCTCTCCCATTGCCTTTTCTCCCCCCTTTGCCACCCTTGCTCACTCTCTCCCTCTATCTCTGTCTTAAACCATCTCTTCCTCCCTGCATCCTCCTCTCTCCCTGCTTATGTCCCTTCCCTCAGGTTTGTCAAAGTCCTTTCCATTGGACAACTCTTTGTTTGACAGCTGGCTCGCCCAGTCGGTTCAGATCACCGCTGATGACATGCTGAGCCAGTGGGCTCTGGGTGCCCAGCATCGGGACAAGAGCGGCCGCCTGCTCTCCGACCAGGTAGGGCTTTAGCAACAGGAGGCCTGCAAAGTGATGCCTCAACTCTTTCTGGGTTGACTGTAATATTATAATAACTGATACATACAGTAGATGCTACTTTTGATAATGAATTCTATTGTGGATTTTAACTCATTCAATACTTTCAAAATAAAAAGTAATCTGCAAGCTGAACATCATTTCAGCACCAATACATGCAGACAGCACACGGATCAGACCAGTTAAAGGAGGAGGGGGATAACATTAGACAGAGCTGCAGTCTGGCTCTTGGCAGTGAACAGCAGCACACATGGCAAAATTCAAACAGCTGAAATCAGCAGCAGTGTCAAACAGTCCATCACCTCTTGAACTGAATCCCAGTCCACTTAACTGGTGGACAAAACTAGTTCCAGGAGCCAAATAAGGAACTATCCTGCCTAAAGACGTGATTGAGATGGACATCCAAAGTTACATAGAGTTCTTAGTCAAGGAAGGGGACTTGACTGGGGTGCAAAAGGGCCAAAATCCAGACTAAAATTGATGAAAAATGTGTAGGTGGGGCATCTTTGAGAGAAGTAAACTGTTTCAAACTTAATAATTGTCATAATCCATTGTACCAGTTCATACTGCCTGTTGTGTACAAGGACAGAATACACAGATAAGTCCATTTTTGCATGTTGCTGCGCTGAAATTTAGCACGGAAGTTCCATTTAAACCATCATGAACATTACTTTTCCACTCGTGCTAAATCACAATTTTTGCTCAATCTAATTAATTTCCCTTGAGGTTATGTGTCAGTGTTTATAGTCATGTAAAATTGAGCACTGCTACAACTATGAATGGCAGGTTAATTAATAAGTTAGCAGCAGATCTGACACTAAAAACTCACACATCGTAATGTATGATTTATGCCAGCCACAATAGGGTGAGTGATTTTCAGTAGTTTGCTAAGCTAATTATAGGATACTAACAGCTTAAAGGATAAGGTCTGGCATGGTGATATTCTAGATTTTTCTTATTGTCAACAAATCCAATGAATATACTAAAACCCAACAATGAATTAATACTACTAACAAATATTTCCTGTGTGGCCAAAGCCTAAGATATATCTTATGCCTCTGTGCCATAGAACTCCGTTGTTGTCCAAAAACTATTCAATTCACATCAATAAGCCACACTGTTGCACTGACACGTTCCTTCTTTACCATGACCATAGTTAGTGTAGTTTATTTTGAGTCGATCCCACATACACCGTCCTGCTGCTGGAAACACTCGCTACTGCACCAAATGTGTATTAAGCCGCAGCTGAAAATGGCCCCCAACAAAAGGACTATTTACTCCTGTTTGTGTAACATTCGCTAAAAACTAGTGCCCTGTTGTTTTAGGAAATTATTCAGTCAGTTTTTTTTATTAAAAGTATATATTCATGGCTTTATGTCTTCAGTAGGAACTAATAGTCTAAGTTCTACAGACAGAGTAGGAAAGTCGGAAAGCTCTCTTTGTTTCTACTCAAGCCCCATTGATCCAGCTCCTGTGCAAACTGTCCACAAAAGTAACTTACCAAAGTGTTTCAATGATCATTCCTGTTACATTATGGTCATTGTCAACAGCCAGTGCAGTAGTGTTTTAGTTTTAGGTATTTAAGTTTATAATGTTATCAGAGTTGTTTTCAGCAGTTGCTCCCCTTGCTGCTCCAATAGCACATTTAGCAAGCCCTTTGAGGACATTTTGTGATTTTGGGTCGTATAATTAAAATTGACTTGGCATAACTTGACGTGAGCTATTTGCACAAAACCTGGATGTTATTATCTATTACAGAAGACTACTTGCTTTTTATTGTAGTAAATTATTAAGTTTGCCAATTTTGTGACATCTGACAAACAGTGACAAACCCACAGAGAAGAGTTAAGCCTCCACACTTGAAACCACATTCATACACCTTTTATTTAGAATTATTGAACTCTGGATCAAGATCTTTAGCTTGAATCTTTATCAGTGGAGTTGTGGAGTTTTCATTGTGGGTTGATCAGTTTGATGAGAGAGCTGATGGTGCAGAGCTGCACTGTGGCTGACCTGCTGTTCTCCTCTGGAATGTGCTCTGTTTGTGTATTGATTGGCAGGGGGGCTCCCACCAGAATGCAGTCCATTGTTTGAGGATGTGTTCAGGAACAAAAAAATACAGCAACACTGTCATTTTTCAAATAAAACCTGATATCCTTAAGAATAAAATCTGCAAAAAATAAACAGAATTTTTAAAAAAGGTGTGAAGTAATGACTTACTTTTATTAAACAAACCTACAGGTCCCACGTTACAGAGGCCTGTAGTTGACATTACTAATTAACATTAAAAAAGAGCAAGTTAGAGATACAACAGAAACATCTCATGAAGAGCTTAAACATCACAATGTAAAATTATGTTAGATGTCAGATTTGTCATTAGATTTTTTGCTAGACAACAAAATGTCTTGTGACATCAGTTGCTCACATCCTCCACTGTTTAGCTGTTGGAAATGTGGGTAGGTGGTGGTGGGTGGGGAGTTTTTGTTCCAAAATATTGTGGGCAAGAATATGAGGTTTCAAAACCAGAAACCCAAGCAACAGGCAAATTAATTGTTGTTTTGTTCAACGAGCAACATTCCAGATATATTATGAATATTTTGTGTTAAACCTTTAAACATTAACTGATTCAACTTTTTATCCCTCTCATCTGATTTACTCTCATCCACTCTCCTTTTTAATTCTTGTCCTCTTTCATGTCCAATTTCCTTTTCTCACCTCCTCTCTTGTTCTCCTTCTCTCATCCAGCTCCTGCAGGGCGAGGAGAGCCTGCTAAACCTTATGATGGAGAACTCCATGCAATCCACCTGGAAAACACCCCAGCTGGGCCGCAAACCACGAGGGGGCAACAAGCCCCGTGCTCGTGGCCACCCGCAATCCACTACCCCCACCCAGCCCCAAATGCTCCTGTCTGCAGCAGCAGCCTCCGCCACCAGCAGCCCCTCCACTGCAAAGAGCCTCTGGGCGAGCATGGCGGAGGAAAAGCCCAGCCATGTGGGCCGGAGAGGGGAAAGGTCCAGGGGCTCCTCCAAGGCCCTGCACCACCACAACATTCACCACCACCAGACCAGGAGTTCTGACCTGCACAAGGACCCGCCACCACAGCCACCCATCTCCAAAATGGATTCCTGTCACATCTCGGAGGACCGTGGCTGGTGGGACAGCATCCACACAGGGAATAGTGTTACATCAGGGGCTGGATCTGGTTTCACCGCAAGCTCGTCTCCACCTCCGGCTTCAAGCCCCGGGGTCACAGTGCCCGACACAGGGGCGATCCTTCGTGGCGGGGCCCCACGGCTCCGTCTGTCCCGCCAGGGTAAATCCAGAGGTAGGGGCTTCAGTGGAGGCATAGCAGGGCTAGGGTCTGTGGACCTGCCACTCACAGGAAAGGAAACGCTGGACACTGCAGAGACTGACGGGTATTTCTCTGATGGCGAGCAGAGTGACACAGACACGCGCTCTGGCGGACGCAAACTCCGCTTGCCACAGTTGCATTCTGGGAACGAGGACCTGCTGAGAAGGAGCGTGCTGGCATCCTAAAGAACTGAGACTCAAATTAATACACACACACAGTTATCCAAGCAGAGTCCCGCTGGCTAATTGTTTCTCCATCTGTGCCCAGTATAAAGTCTACAAAACATGGCTGGATGGCTTTGTTCAACCAAATCCCTGTCACATTTACCAGTGGAAAATCTCTTCAGCTCTTACGTGCTTTGTTTTAGGGGTGAATTTGAATGTAGCTATTTGCCTGTCGTACAGCAAAGCTTCTCCACCGGACCATAGTTTGGCGTTAGCTTACCACAAGATGCGATACATTCAACAAATAGGAAACAAACATTACCGTTAGTCTTTTTTTGTTTTGTATTTCAGATTCATTTTGTTTCTGGCCGTTGAAATACCCATTTCTGGCCTCATGTCTGTGGTGTCTGCCAGACTTGGGAACAAACACTTCGGGGCATTATTATTATTATTATTCAAGCTGGTTTCAGGGTCTGCCTGAGATGCATCCAATGAGTCCTTGTTTTCTTGAATATGTTCAGTGGAAAGACAATTTCACACCAGAGCTGGTCTGAATATGTACAGAAGGTGACATGGGACAACATGTATTCAGCCTTGAAAAGCACAACTAGCTAGTCGTAAGAGCTGTAATGTACGCAATCGTGTGTATAATAGATGCTCAGTCAGGGTTGGGGTCAGTTCTGTTCATGTTGACTTAGTCGTAATATGTACACTAAAGCTGTCATTCTCAAATTTATCTTCACAGACTAAAAGAACAGATTTCCAGCTTTTCCAGTTTTTGAATAGCAAATAGATTGACCCCAACCCTGATGCTCATTCAGATTGTCACACAGAGACACAAACACACAGACATACTGACACACATACTACTATAAGCAAATCCCTTTGCTCACATCACAGCCATTGTTGAAATATTTGATCTGACTTTGGTCAGCTGCTTTCAAATTCTTCCTAATTCTGAGTTCATTTTTTTTTTAACCTGAATCTTTAGATAAAAATCATTGTAGAAACTCCGTGCCTTCTGTCGCTTGCCCCTGTGCCCCTACATCCCCTCAACCCCCCCGCCCCCAACCTTCTCACTCACTCACTCAACGAAACAAACAATCAGTAAGTAGATCAATCAGTCGTTTCTCAATCGGATTTGTAACAATCAAACCAAAAGGAAATCCCGTTGGATTGGTTACCGAGTGTAGCCGCATTGGGCTCCTTGTCACCTTAACAATTGTCTAGTGCCTGAAACAAGGATGTAAATGCAGCATTTGCCATTAATCAACAAAGCATCTGCAACAGTTAGCAAAGCAGAGCCACAACGTACTATCAGTGCAAAGAGCTGCCTAGTGTTCTGCCCCCACCCCGAAAACTAGATCACTGCAGTCCAGAGCCATCGATAAAGAGTTTGGCCATGTTATAATGTGAGCACCATTTCGCTGCCTCTTTGAGAGAGAGAGAGCGCTGACTGCAACAATAGATACACATGGTTAAAGGACAAATACAGAAAATAAAACATTAGCCTGCTAGCCAACTCCCATTCAAAACAAGTTTTTTAGATTGGTGGCCAAACAACTAATTGTCAATTTTTGTATTTTGTGTAGCCTGTTTCCTCTGTCAGTGGTCAGTTCACTGGTATGAATCAATAATGCTTCATTGTTAAAGTGTCTCATGTAAAAAATATGCCTAAATAGAAACACACAAGAGCCTCCCTGTCACTGCAGACTGACCTCGTGTAGACTGACTTGATGAGCATCAAGTGCGCAGTGTATCCACATCATTGGATGATTTCTAGGTAGTGAAGCCTCTCAAAAGTCACAGTTATTTCTGGTTACTATATAAAGCCACCAGGGTTCACAATGCAGTTTTCAGGCAGCAGGCATCAAGAGAAATTAGTTACACTATTAGTCACACTTTATATCAGCCATGTGTATCTATGCAATTTATGATATCGGCGTAGTAAGATGCCCAACACAGTTTTATTCAGCTAAGCACTGATGGTTTATGGGTTTATGGCACCAACATGGCTGCCAGTTAAGTTTGACATGGACAAGCTCTCATAACAGATGGCTCTGCTGCATAGATGAATGATGACAATGTAATAATCAGCTTCAGAGGCCTGCGCTCTTAAGTTCTTGGATTTAGTTGTTTGTAAATTTGTTTAAAAAAATACTTTGTTGTTCTCTCAGAGAGTTGTATTTTGTACTTAAAGCAGTCCATGGTATTCTCAGGGGTTAAAAAATCTTTAAAAAAAAAAGAATAAAAGGATAAAAAATGTATCGAAAAAGCAACATAAGACGTAGATACATATATATATATACATACATATTTTATATATACAGTATACAGTATATATATATATATATATATATATATATATATATATATATAAAGTGATGTGTATGTCTAGAAACTTCTTATTTGGCAAGCTTCACTGTTTGAACTCCTACACGACTACTACAGAGCATGTTCCTTCTCTCAGTATGACCATCAGCCCTGGGTTCAATAGTCTCAACCAATGAGTAATGAGGTGGGCTATGCGATTCTAATCCAATATACGTCTTTTTGTCAAATGCAGCGAATATCTCCTCATGGTCCGTTAGCTGTCCATTCAGTGTGTGCGCTGGAAACAACAGCCCTGGCTCTGTAAATGGGAAACAAACTAAATGGCTCGGACCGAGCCACACAACACTATTCCAGCCATAATTTGTGTGTCAAGTAACGTTAAATGACTTGCCCACAGACATTCAGCTTACTTTCTAGTTTGCCAAGATATGCTGTTGTTGTGATGTTTGCTATAGTAGCAGGAGAGTTGTGAGTATCGCTGTCTGGAGCTGGTTTGCTCGCTCTGGGAAACTGTCTCGTCCTCTCTGGCTGTTAGCTTCGCAGCAGCAACTGTAGGGACAGTTTGCTAACCCACAATCTAGCTAACATTAGTTACATTACATGCTGTGTCGTTGTTTGCTCTATATCATGCTATTTGCTATGGTTTTTTGATTTCTCCAGATTCGCATACCCCACCTTTAACTTGTTTGAGTTACCAGATGAGTGGGACAAGTCAGATAATAGAGGCGTGGTGGTAAACTACAAGAAAGAACTTTTTCATTCTCTCAGCTTTCTTACAGCTACCCATCTGGTTCCAAATTAGGGTGAAATAAAGCATCACAAGTGGTTTTAAGGGCTACTTGACCCAGGCCTGATGAACAGACACTTAAATAGAGGTGCAAGTCTAATCTACTTCCTCTGTTTTTTCTGTATGGACAGCTTCTACCCTGTCTTGTGAAGTGACCACGCCAAAGAACAGATCTGTGTATCAAGGCAGCATATTTACATCTTATCTACACAAACACACATACACATGCTCCGTCTCTGGTTTTCAAGATGAAGAATGTTAGATAAGGATGTCAGACAACTCTGCCAGCACTGTCCAGGTCAGCTCTGTCTAATCTACATCTCAACCAGGTTCGACCTAGCTCCATAGGGTTCAGTCAGAAACGCTGTGGTGTTATGTGAACTCCTCCAGTTTAGGAGACGCTGTTTATTCTACTACACCACCACCAATAAACCCAACCTGGATTCTCACAGATCTCCATTGAGGGGGTTCACACAGGAAAAGCCTGTTGCCACAGCAATGGACTAGTTGTTAAACGCAGACTCACACATATTAACCCCCTTCAGAAAAAGCCAAATGCTGCTGAACTGAATACACAACGTACAGCTCTCTCTCACACACACACACCAGAGCGGGTATAACAGGGTTATAAGATGACTAGTTTTTTATGTATATGTGGTCCTGACTGCATCAGGAAGTATGAGCTTACTCAGAGTGAAATGCCCCCTAACAGCAGGATAGTATTATTACTGGTGACAGCACAGCATCTCTGTCTCCTTTGTCCTTCAGGTGTAGCCATCGTGGAAGATTCACATTGTTAGTCCTCCACACTCGTCTCTTTTTCGCCATAAAGAGGCAAAGTCTGGAAAAGTTGCTGAATTTGTAAAACAGTATAGATACAGGATAGGTGGAGGAATTTGGATTTCTGCGTTGGCTACTGTTATTACAACCCCTATGGAAATGACCATAACAACACATACAACAACAATAACCGCAACAAAGCTTGTGTGTGTGAGGATGTGGCGAAGTATCATTACTGCCCACAGAATCCTCCACCGGGTGGTTGTTACCGTTCATGTGTTGCTAAGACAGAAAAATGTAATGTTGGTTTCAATATTCAATGTTCAGAGTAGCCTGACTTTGTAGACAGTGGTATTAGACAAGGCCTCACATTAACGGCCTTAACATGTAGTAGCTAATGCTGAGGCTGCACAGCGATGGCAGGAAAACAAAAAAATCACTTTTTTTCCCTCTACACAAAGTTGTGGAGGTAGTTTGGCGAGTTGTTCTATCTAAAGTCAGATTTTAACCCAAGAACAGCACCGTAGTACCTTGTCAGACAAATTGTAATTTAGATTTTTGTTTTCCTTGATACTGTGCAGCCTTGGCATATACAAACTGGTTATATTATTCTATATTTACAGTGTGGCTTCAATGCCCTCTCCTTCCGCTTCGTAGATACTGTAGACTGGAGTCTTTTGCAGGTTCTTTTTATCAATATCCACTAGAATACAACTTCAAAGCATCACTGTCCTCTGTGTGCTACGCTGGTGTGGGTGTTGGCTCACAGCCTGAAATGTGCTCTGATGATCTTTGAATTTTGCAACTCTGTCAGGTCGGATATCCAGATTAGATTTTTCTTTTCTTTTCTGGGCTTAATCTGTAATATCAGTCATGGCGTATACATTCTTTGCCTCAGAGTGAAGCATCAGTGTCAATATCAGCAGAAGATCTGGTGGAATATTGGAGGTTATGTTCTTCTGTGCAAGAGTGGATGGTTTAAGACATTATACATAATGGAGTAATATTAAACCATACAGTTTTCTATGTGGTGAGCTGGTGCATGTGTGAGAGCAAAACCCTCTCCCCCTGGAGTTGGCATGAATGCTGCACAACAGAAATAAGCTGGTGGGCATCATGCACATAATGGTAGGTCAGAAACACACCTACACACACACCATAGTGATGCATACCACCTAGACTTCTGCTGAAAAGCTAGTTAAAGGCCAACACTGATTGCTTGAGGCAATTGGAACCTCTCCTATAATTCACACAGCTGCTGTCTACTGTACTGACACTGTTGCAAAACTCCTTGGAAAGACGTCCCTCAGAACTTCCTCAGCTGAGCAAAGATCATGTTTAAAGCTTTTTATCAGCAGGGAGGCAGGTTAGGCCCATCCAGCAACAAAACGCTGGTAAATTCTGTTGTAGAAGCCAATTTGTGCAACAAAACAGCCCTTAAATTCCAGGTGTTGCACCCACTGGATGAAAAAGTTTCATTTCCACAATTTTAAGACAAAAATTGATTGTTGCCCTGAGGTGGTTTTGAGGAACCAGAAGGGCATCAGGCTGCTGTTCATAGGATCTCTCTCTTCCTCTGTGGTTGCTCCTTCATCCAATAAGAAAGTGGTTTGAGGCTGTCCTCAGGTCAGTAAAGCCAGGAATGGCAAATGCTTTAGATTCTTTAGTGATGATAAATTTCATTTGATGCCTCAGCTTCTCTTCCAGGCCACATTTTTTGCCATTTTAGTTAAACAAGTCTGGGGATACGAAATGCCTGCTGGGCTCAAGTGAAAGCAGTCATTATCTCTGTAACAGAGGTGACTGGGATTGCCGACAACACAGCTTGTTGCAGATGATTTACATTGGATTTAGATTTTTAACAAGTCTTAATGTATCTAGAACTGAAATCTCAACCAAAGTTAAATTTAATGATGGTCTGTCACAGTTAAAATGGATCAAAATGACAAGGGACTGTCACTGTTTAATCATTTGGAAATGCAGACTGACCCAATGACTGCTTAGTGCTTCCTGTTTCTGATATCATTGCCTACTCCTTGCTTTACTGTCCTACACCAGCCATACAAACCCAACCACCTACCTACCTGCGTACCGCTGGAGTTTATACACATCTACAATAATGTATAAAACTGTTCAACTACTGCTAGAAACATTTTCATTTTCCGTGTTTTGAAAAAGCCTTTGGAAGCTTTTTTTTCTTTTGTAACGCTTTAGCTGGCCGCCGTAGCTCGTATCAAACTAGAAAGCTGACTCATTATCTGCTTCCTCTGTTTTTACTGGCGCTTTGCTCTCCTCTCCGTTACAGCAAAGTTATGGCTTCAAGGTCTCAACATCCACAACCCAGACACACTGCACAGATTGGAGGTTTAGTCATACAAACGGAGGTACTGCGGAGGCAGAAACAAGCTCAACTGTCAAGTTAAGTCTAAATTGGTGGAGTCAAAGAACCACAGTGATTTGAATCAGAGGGCCTTTTCTCATTCATTCATGATCTTGCAGGGTAGCTAACTGGCATACCAAGATCAATGCAGGCAATTACAGTCAGTTTGAACTTGGAAGGTCACTTAGGCAAACTAGTTTAACTAGGTGTATTACCATAAATGAGAAATATGCAAGAAAATCTTGTTTTGACAAATGAAAGCAGATTACTAGAGCTCATTCTTATCGTTTAGTCGATCAACAGAAAACCATTTTGCAGCTACTCTGATAATCAATGGTTTATGTCAATAAGTCAATTAGTTGATTTGTCAAACAACAGAAAATTAATCAGCAACTTTAGGATTTGATGCTGCTCTTTGTCCTAGACAATAGTAAATAAAACATCTTTGGGTTGTGGACTATTGGTTGGATAAAACAAGACATTTGAAGACATCACAATGAACTGTGAGAAATTGTAACGGCATTTTTCAATATTTTATAGACAAAACAAGTGGGCCTTTTCAGTGGGCTTCAGTCCAACATCACATAGCCAGAAATACTCTTTGGCTCCACCCGCTAAGGTTCAACACAAACAGTGAGATTACACCTGCCTCCAGAGCAGCTCCAAGAAATGTTTTTAAAACTAAAGCTCCCATCTGCACAAACTGCGCACCTTACTCTGCCTCCGTCATCCAACATCTTACTCCTCCCTGCTCACTTTTCCTTCTCCCACCACCAGCAAAGTCCCCTCTTCTCCTCCACCCTGAATCCCTGAACAACTACAACCACCCTCCCCACCACACCCCTCACCCCTGTTGTGTCCCTCCTGCCCACAACTCCTTCTCTCTGGTGATCAGCCTCTTTGGCCGGCACGTGGCTCTTTTCGAATCGCTTTTGAAGCATAGAATGATCAACAACAAAAAACGCAAAAGAAGAAAAAAGGATGTCTGTAGCTTTAAGGACAAATAATGACAGGCACATGTTGTGGAAGTATGTGTGAGGAGGGGAAAATGTTGCACTATGGTTTGCTCTGGCCTGGAGCGAGAGAGCAAGGGAAGAGGAGAGAAGAGAGATGGATAGAAAGAAAGAGAGGAGAGGAGGGAGACGTTTACTGAACCGGAGCCAGAGAAGGAGTACAACTTGTTCTTTCCCCTGCGTTCTGTTCGCAGCCTGTCCGTACAGTCAAGTTAACAAGCAGCTAATATAAACAACACCAGGCCCTTCCCTTCCCCTCTCGCCTCCTCATTTGTCTCTCTCTTTTTCTTTCTGTACTTTCTACTCTCTCTACAGCTGGTTCTCCATCCAAGTATATCCTTTACAAACTATAACAATCGAGTCAGGAAAGCAGAATGGAAAAAAATGCATTAAATGGCATGACCAGCCCGGAAGACAATTCAGTTTTGTGACTGAGTAATTTAATATCGACCTTGAGTTTCAATAGAAATCACTCTCTTTGGTTATATGTGGTTAGTTGATGCATTTATTGGTGTTCAGACAAGCATCAATTTAGCCACTATTACTCAACACCAATAAAAAACAACTTCAAAGATATGGCTGGCGATAAGGCTGGCGATATTCTATATTTAACTTGCTGTCAACAAATCCAGAGTAGACCAAAACCAACAATGATCCTATTAACAGGTAGGACCAAGTTGTATCCAAAGCCTGATATATCTTATTCCTCTGTGGCATAGAGCTCCATTGTTATCAAAAAATATTAAAAATACATCAGTGAGTTGCATTGGCCTTCCTTCATTACCATGAACACAGCCTCTGTAGTTTATTTTAACTCAATCTCATATACACCATCCTGCTGCTGTAAATACTAGTGCACCAAATGTGTATTAATCTGCAGCTGAAAATCATCCTCAACAAATGCACTATTACTATACTATACTACTTACTATATACTAAAAACTACAGTGCCCAGCTGTATTAGGAAATTACAGTCTTTTTTTAAAATGAAACTATATATACATTTTTGAAAACTACAGAAAAAATGCCCAGCTGTATTAATTAAAATTACAGTTTCTGTTTTAAAAAATGAAACTGAGTTTTTATAAAAGGTGCACAAAATGTGAATTTTCAGTCAAAAAGTAACGTAGACGATAACTGGCTACAAACATTGTCTTGAGTCACAACTGTCCCGTAAACTGTGACATGAATAATTACGCTAAATGCACACCTGCCGTAGTTTATGATAGTGTCTTCGGGTGGCTAGCTGGCTCTGGCTAACTTGAAGTGAATTTAACGGTCGCATCTACGAGAGGAACAGACTGAACAAACAGCGCTGTTTGTTGAGGAGGTGTCTTCTCCGGTTACGAGAATTAAAGCACTGGGAGTCGACTGAACAGTGTGCAGATTCTACTCTGTTCAGTCTGTCTCTACCTGCTGGGTAGCTAACACTAGCTAGCAGCTGTCTGCAGATATTAAGCTGATGTCAAGAAACACAAACAGCAGGAGCAGATTAATTAGCGAGAGGACGCTTCTGCTCTATCTGTGCTGAAACAAAGTGAATGTCCATGTTATATTTAGTTGAAGCATCTGGTACTGATAGTCCATAGCTGTGTGGGATAACCTGTATTTTTTTAATATGCATAACAATCACAGCCTTTCAGGTGGTGCAGGTCTTTCATTATTCTTGCTCAACTATCTGGCTCAAAAAGTCATAAAAAAAATTGTTGGTTTTGTTTTTTTCATTGGATTTGTTGAGAGTAAGAAAAATACAGAGTAACACCAGTTTTATTCTTTAAAAAAAGGTCCAGTGTGTAACATTTAGGAGAAGCTATTGGCAGACATGGAATATAATATTTATGAGTATGATTTCATTAGTGTATAATCACCAGAAAATAAGAATCATGTGTTTTCATTACCTTTTAGAATAAGTCATTTTTATCTACATAGGGAGCGGGTCCCCTTCCACAGAGGTCTCCATGTCGCACGCCATGTTTCTACAGTAGCTCAGAACGGACAACAGTGACCCTAGATAGGGCCGTTCACGTTTTTTGCGGCCACCGTAGTTTCTCCTACACGCTTGGAAGGGGAGGGTGAGGCGAGTTGTATTGAAATGGTTGCAAATCCAATCCGATCATAAACAATTTTAAGTTTTTACAAATTTTCTGTTCGTAATCACAGGCTGTGGTTATATGTGTTTGTATTGAGACTTGAGTGTACATTTGGCCACCAGTTAAGATCAATAATAATCCAGTCTTGAAATTTAATCATTTTTTATAATCTTTTTTTGGCAATTTAACTTTAAACCTGGACGGAAACATGGCTTGAGTCCCTTTTATTTTTCATTCCTCACAATCTGAGCAATTTATTCACCCTCCCTTTACATCTGGTTTTACCATTAGGCTCCTGGGAGGTTCAGACTCTGCTCATACATATTGCTCCAGACAAATTGAGGTGTAAATGCAACCAAGACACACTGAAGATCCATTTGGCCAAAGCTACTGTCTCCCACTGATAGTTAAAGCAACATTTGGTAACATTAAATTGAAGTTCAGCTGGGAACTATACACTAAGTGTAAATATAACAAATGGAAGTTGGTGGGAATCTGTTTTATGACAAAGAGTGATTTCAGCACAGGCACTGGAGACACTATATTACACAGGTGTAAATGTAATCTCGATAAATCACATCTAGACACAATCTGAATTTAAGATGCAGGTTACGACCATTTGTAAAGAGTCCCTGTATTTCTGTCTCTGTTCTCTCTCACTCGTAATTTCACCGCTCTGTCTGTTTTATTTCTTTCTCCTGGTTTCTGTTATTTTATCTCCTTCCTCACTGTTCTTCACTGCTTTTGTAATCTGACTTCTTTTTCTCTTAGACACACACACACACACACACACACACACACACACACACATACACACAGAACAAATGTTTATCTTCTTCCCATGAGGCAAATATGTATTTATTTGCCTCCACTGTCCAATCTTTGATACATGCAGGGAAGGAAAATGTATTTTGATTATATAAAGTGGGGAAAGTGCAGTGCAGTGTGTTATTCTGCTAATACACACTGTGTATATGCAGACAGGTGTGTATGTTGTGTGTGTGTGTGTGTGTGTGTGTGTGTGTGTGTGTGTGTGTGTGTGTGTGTGTGTGTGTGTGTGTGTGTGTGTGTGTGTAAGGAAAACCTTTTCTTCTTCCTCCTCCTCTTCTTCATCCAGAAAACTGGAACAGTCTCTCACTATTAGGCCACATCCACATTAAGCTAGCTAATTTTGAAAACATCATTTACGTAAGAAAACACAAGTCCACACTAGCATTTTCAGGTCACATTCATCAAGATCTCCGTCCACACTAAAATGCCTGAACAATAAGAAAACAGCTAAATATATTCTTCTTTGTCTCTTCTTCGCAACAAAACTGCATCACAAACTGGTTACTCTGCTGAGTCTCTGCTGGTTAAACATATGTTGTGTTCCCTCCTGTTCACTGTGACCACCTATTGTATGTTTTTAATACAAATTCTCAGCTTAGTTGTTCTCATTTAACATACACTACATACAGTTTCTTAAAAATACAGCATTTTTAGTTAGGTGTACCTAACGAGTCACAAATTTGAGGCAAATCCGCAAATCACAATTTAATGATCGTCTGACAAAATCAGCATAAATATGACAACATTGTTTGATCGCATATATTAACATCTAAAATGAATGATCACAGAGAGGGTTAAAGGCAACAGCAAGTTCTTAACTTTACTGCCACACAGCCCCTGACCGGGCTTACGTCATTATTTCAAAAAAGCTCAGTTTTTCTCATCTCACAGTAAAACGCAAGATTGACATTTATCCACTCTGGTGACCGCTTTCAAAAAGCTCCGTTTATAGAAAAACACCAGCTTAGTGTGGACGAAGAGCCTAAACAGATTCCTGTGGATGTACTCTCTTTCTCTCTCTCTCTCGTCCCTATTCATAGTCAGTCTCTCGTTCTCTTACTTGCTCTCTTTAACTTTGTGTTGCTTTGGCATTTTCTGTCCCACTCTCAGCTCCACTTCATGTCTCTCTCTACTTTTACTCAATTTCTCCTCCCTTCTTTCTCTGTATCTCTCCTCGGTGCAGAGCAGGCACTTTTGGATTCTCATTAATAACAACAACAAAAAAAATCTCGCTCCCCTCTCCTGACCTGCGATTCACAAAGTTTTGTCCCTCAGGTTTAAAACACATTATGAAACAAGAATTCAGTGTTTTGGTTCTCTAAGCACTTATGAATATCCAATTTTTATGTTATTCTGTTATTTTAAGCATTTAGTATGTCCTCCTTTGTTGAAACAAGGTTAACTGATTGAGCTGCTTCTTGTTTGAACAGTTTCTCTCCCTTCTCTCTGCTCTCTCATGACATTTTTAAATATTATTGGCTATCATTCTGCAACATGAGATTGTTTTGCATCACATTGGTCGTATATAGGCACTATTTGAATACCAATCAGCATCGTCCAATCAAAGCAGAGCTGGACACAGGCCTTTTCTCCTCCTCCTCCTGTCTTATTTGTCCTTATAAAAGGTGTTCAAATCTCTGCTGTCGTGTCCAGTTTCTCCTCCACTCTGCATCGGTTCTTCAATACAATAATATGAATGTTGCAGGAGTTTATCCTTCTGTATTCTTTGTTTCAAAGAATGTTGTGCCATTTGTTAATAGCAAAGAGAACTATTGAACATATATGAAAAAGAAGAGCTATTTTAAATTATTTTTTGGCTTTTTTTGCTATATTTATTTTCTTGTATTAGAATCTTCTTTGTAGGAGGGAAAAATCAAAAAATGTATTTTTCATTAGTGCGAAAAACCTATTTTCTTCCTTTTTGTACAATTTCGATGTTTTAAGCGAGACTTTGAAAAGCAATATGATGATGATGACGATGTTTCCTGTGACTGTATCTGCATGCTGTTTGTGTTGCCTTAATGATGGCTGCATCCCACTTTGATCCTGCCCGCCCCATGCCCAACCTGTCTGGCCCCTCCCTCCCCCCCAACGCTGACACCTACCCCTCAACACCCACCCTCATCTGATGGAGTCCCAGTCCCACCTGATCCAGTCCAGACCAATCCAGTCCAGTCCAGTGCAGTCAATAAAGCAGTGCTTTCTGTGTACACAAACCTCTCTGCCTCTCTGTTCATCACACAAACATACAAACTGAGGTTTCACTGGTCTTTTAACTGATTTACAAAGAAAAAAAAGTCACTTAACTTGATAATGCTCTATACATATACCGTATATTCATAAATAGATCTGAATTATCTTAAACCCTTTTGTAAATTTTAGAAAATGTGTTAATCTTTTTGGTCCAGCAGGAAAATATTGAAGTTTTCATGGAGCATACGCTTGGCAAAAATGTGGTTTTAAATACAATATTTGTGTAAGGTGATCTTTTTTTACTGTGCACTCTGAAAGTATTTCTTTTAAACTTTTCTGCATTCTGAAATGTTGTAGCCACATTTAAATTGAATAAAGTTTTTTTTAAACTGATCTACAATAACCCAAACTGTTACAGATTTTTACAAATTTAAAAACTGAATTTGTCATTGTTGAGACATTTCACTCATAAATAAATAAGTAAATAAATAAATACAATTGAATTGAACCTCATGGTGACGCTAGAGGAAAAGTCAGTAGGATTCATCCTCTGGGAACCATGAATGTACCAATTTGGTGCAAATCCATCGACCAGATGATGAGAAATGTCACAGGATAAGTGAAAACTTTGTCTTGCTGGTCATTAGGAGTCATCTTCTGGGCACTGTGTATATCAGTACCACATTTCATGGAAATGTATCAAATAGTTGTTGAGACATTTCACTAATAGCTAAAAAAAAGTCAACCTCATGGTGGTGTGAGAGTAAAAGTCAGGAGATCACCAAAGTCAGTAGGGTTCATCCTTTGAGGACCATGAATGTCTGTACAAATATTTCATGGCAATGTATCTGGATTTGTTGGGTCTCTGTAAATAATATTATAAAAAGAGTATGGTCTAGACCTACTCTATAGCAAAAGTGCAATGAGATAACTTCTGTTATGAATTGGCGCTATATAAATAAAATAGAATTGAATTGAATCTAATAGCTGTTGAGATATTTCAGTTTGGACCAAAGTGGTGGACAGACCGACCAAACGACCTAGAGCCACGCTGCTAGCATGGCCAAAAATAACTATTTGAAAAGTTCAACAGCAAATCTTTGTCCAGAATGTCCTAGGTATTTTTTGATAATCCACAGAATTCACTGTCAATTTTTCTGGTACCATTTCCTCAGAGATAAGTAGTTCCAATGAAAACTGACATGAGGTCTGTGGATTATCCATTTTTCAATGTGAGCACCACAAACGAAATTCTATTCACCTTAATTGTGTGTAATTGGGTGAACTGACCCTTTAATGGTCTTTTATAGATGCATTTATAACTGTATCGGAGTTCACTTGTGGTCAACTTAAAGCACTGAACAAAATTTCACAGTTAATATTAATTAACTTATCCTTTTGGTCTATATTATCAGAAAATATGGGGGAAACCCCCATCACAATTTCCCGGAGTCAAAGGTGACATCTTGAAATTGCTCATTTTGTCCGACCAAAGATATTCAATTTACTGTCACAGAGGACTAAGAAAACTAGTAAATATTCACAATTGAGCAGTCAGAACCAGTCAATTTTTGGCACTTTTGCTCAAAAACATTTTTAAAAATCGAAATGGTTGCCAATGAAGTTTCTGTACATCGACTGGTGTTTTAGATCTATATTGAAATCGCTATAAAGAAACGTTACCATGAATCAGAATCAGAAATACTTTATTGATCCCCGAGGGGAAAATCTTTTGTTATTGGTTGACTCAGGTATAGGGAAGAGAATGAAACTATAGAAAATGTTTGGAGTCAACAGCAGACCCCACCATTAAGAGATAGAGGAACATAAATTAAATTACCAGAACTCTTAGAGCTGGTTTTTAAACAAACGTAGCAGCCAATAAAGTCCTTGATCAGGAAGGTGGCCAACAACCTCAAGACCACTCTGACAAAACTCCAGTGGTCTTCAATCAAGATAGAATAACTTGCCAGCACAGAAACTGTCAGCAGAGGCCTTCAAATAAATTCAGAAGTCAGCCTCTTCTGGAAAAACACCACATGGCAGCAGCCTGGAGTTTGTCAAAAGAAGTGTGAAAGACTGAGAGCATGACGCAAAAGATTCTGTGGTCTGATGAAACAAGATTCAAAACGCTTCAGCTGACAAAAAGTGGTGTGTCTGCTGGAACTGGGCAGAGCTTATCAACCCTCTAACACCATCCATACCTCGAAGCGTGATGGTGCAGCTTCAGACTTGGCCAGGGAGGACGGGGAGACTTTGCCAGAGGTCCAGAGGAACAATGCAGGAATCCAAACACAGGCAAATCTTGAGGAGAGCATGTTTCTGAGTGCCAAAGGCCTGACAGCGGGGCCAACAAATTTCTCCTCCAACAGGACTCAAACATGCTGCCAAGTCAACGTTGGAGTGGCTTCACAACAAGAATGTGAAAGTCCTTCAGCAGCCTCAAAGCCCAGATTTGAATCCCAGAGAAAATCTGTGGAATGACTTGAAGATCGAGCCATATCGGCAAAATCCAAATGTGCCAAGCTGATGCAGATGTTTCCAAGAAGAGTTCCTGTGACAAAGTATCATCTCACACTTGAATAACTTTAAAGCTGCATAAATCATTATTTATCAACAATGGATCACATTACTATGTGTAACGTGAAAGGGGTCTCTTGTACTGTAGTGACGAACCCACAAAGAATTATCACCCGACTCTACTCTATGAAGTATTTTAGCATCTTTCAGCTCATTATTTTGGTTTTACGCAAGCGTTTTGGTTCACTCTCACTGCTCTCATCAGCATTGTTTCCAGCCGTAGTGGGCAGCTGTTTAACAACAAATCTGTGCTAAGATGACTGTACGCTACGCAAGTTAGTAACTAGCTGGTGAACATAGTAAAGCATTTAGCAGCTGAAGAGTTATATTTCCCTCTGGAGTTTGTTGAGACCAAAAACAGAGCTAAAAGGAGAGTGACTATTGGACTTACATGTGTGGGGTGGCCAGAAACATGACTCCAAATGAATGCTAATGTTGCTCTGTAACTGCTGGATGTGCAAATAGGCAATAGGCAATTGTTTGCTCTTTGTTTACAGCTTCTTTCACTACCCCCAAATGGCCAAAAAATAAATTAACAATGCTTTAAAAAATTTGTACAGAGCCCAGTAGGTCTCATGGAGAAATAAAATTAATTTGTGCCCACCAATTAATAATTGGTGCATACAAATGATTAATTCATGCTCTCCTCCCCTCTTGTAGAGGGCAGCAAACGCCTTTGGTATGGTGGTTTCAGTCAGCCAGAAGTATGAAGAAGACAATGAAGAAGACATTTATGAAGCGCTCCAGAACCGTGAAGCTGAGTTTTTATGAACTGGACGACATCCACAGTATCACCAAAGTTTAAAACTGAAACAGTCCGTTATCTTGTAAAATACATTTCAGGGATCTCAAAGATAACACAATACTGTGTTAAACAGCCAAAAGCTGAAGTATATCCTCAAATCTTCAAGGCCGAGTTCAAAATAAAACCATATTAAATCCAAGCGACTGATAGTGAGAGTGTGCACGCAAGAAGTTGACAACTAATGGCATGAAATTATGCTAAATTGAGACCTCCAATTAGTTTGAGAGCACAAATTACTAAATTATGCACAAATGTTTGTTTTTTCACCATGAAACCTCCCCAGCTCTGTATTTTTGTTTCCTTTCCAAGAAGATCTTTAAATCACAGGATATTTAAAGTAAGTATATAGATACGTTTTGAATTATTTTTTAATTCAGGCTGTAGCACCATAAAATGCAGGGAAAAGACAGGGACTTTAAATACTTGATGTTCTAATGGGTTTATTTCAGGGCCTCAGAGCAAGAAACTAGAGTTGATTAACTACTCACCTTTTTTTTTTTATATATTTACTGTAGCTCTGTTTTTTCTCCATCATAATCTGACCATATCCTCCTGCTATTTTCTAACTCATTTCTGTCTGCCTTATAATCTAAAACCTTCCATTGGATTCAGATAGACCTCAACTCTCTCATCTATCTGATTCAGACAAACACACCCTGGAAACAAGCCAAACAAACAGACATATTCATAATAATGGAAATCAATTTAGCAGCACAAAGCAAAAGCACCTGGAGAGACTTCATGCACCTGGCTTTCCTCACAAAGCTCTCATTTTCATTCTTTTCCTATGGGGCTCTTTTGAAAATCATTTTGTTTTGCAATCTAAATGTTATTTTTCTAGGCTATTGTGTAGGCTTAAATGGCTCAAACTAACTCACTATCCCACCGCAACTTCAGGGACCTCAAAAAATGAGCTCTGATGGTATCCAGAGCTCCTTTTTTATAAATTCAGGGATTTATTTGCTATCCAGCTTCACATCCTCAGATGGTGTTTGGGAAACAGCAAGCTTAAGTTTTAGAGCAGAGTGTGCCACGGGGGACTCACGTGAACTATTTCATGCACCTGCCACAGTGCCTGGTGTTTTAACAAGCAGTGGTTATTTAAGCTGCGGTAGGCAAGATTTTTATGTAAAAATGCAGCTGTGTTATCAGCCAGAAATCTTGAAGTAAGGCTGCAGTACAGAATAACATCACATCTTCCCTAATTGTGATACTACACATTCTCAAGTGTCTCTGGTATGAACATTTCTCTCCATACAGGAAGTGAAGAAATTAAACTAAATCAAACTGTAGCAGTGATCGAGCTCTCAGTCCAGAAACAACTGGCCTCTACATTAAATCTTTTGCCTCTTCTGTCCCTTTAGATTTCTTTGGTATTTTGTTATAAAACAAATGAAGAAACTGGTTGTTAACATGCAGTGTGGAGTTTATTGGTGTTATGAAGGTCAGACTTTTTACTCAAAGTTAAAAAAAAAATAAAAAAAGACTCAATTAAACATTTAAACTAAATCTCATAATACCGGGGCCATTTCTTTCTAGAAATATCTCGCATAATCACATCACAGGCATTTAGAGCAACATTTCCAAACTGGTACAGTTCTGTAACGCACTGGGGCCGGATTCATGTTAACAAGGATCCAGTAGGCTCACCAACAAAATAGAAACTATTCAATAACGTAGGAGATGACAGTTTGTAAAACTCTCCACTAGTTTGCAGCGCTGATGAGCTAGAAATATCTCAGCCATTTGTCCGAATTATTCATCAAACCAAAAATACGCTCTTCAGACCCCAATTTGTTTGACAGTTCATTAAGTGTAGCTACATTAAATAATCACCAACTTCAAGAGATAAATATATACAGCTGATTTAATGGCCACTGCTGGATTACCCATTAAAATTGGCACTGTGTTTTCAATTGGAAAAAAATAACCACAGTATCAAAATGCAGATGGTGTCTGTCTGATGCCAATCACAATCTACTTAACACTTCAATATTTTATTTTGTTTCATGTATGAAATCTGTGACACAACTTATAAATAACTGAAATATTTGTTATTAAAGTTCATCCATCCATCCATTTATCAATCCATCTATGTTCCTTGTCGTGTTCTTGTGTATTGATGAATATTTTATTCCACATTCATTGACGCAGATGAGTCACCTGTAGACATAGTGAATTGCTCTTAACAGGAAACTCTTTACTAGGAAGTTTGTGGCTTTTAAGAGGACTCCTAATGGTAAGATAAAATCCTAAACTCATTTACATGACTTCATTCATTTGCAGGGTAATCAATCACAAAAGAGTTACCACTTGCAAAAATTGATTATCTGAAAGGGTCTGTTTTTAAATATATATTAAACACTTATCTCTAGCGGTATCTTGTCTTGCAGGTAGTTTTGGTTTATTAGTTCAGGTTATGAGACTGAAAACAACATTTATAAAATTTAACAGCATCATCTCTCGCCAGAATCAACTACTTTAGAACTTTTTCTACCAAAGTAGTAGCCTCCAGATAATCCAGAATAACTGTTTCTTGAAAGAGGTGTTGATGCTCTTGATATTTAAAAATGTGTTCAATGCCGTGAGCACCACAAGCATTCCATTCAATTCCATTCTCTGCACGATAGATACCACTGGATTAAAGTGAGAAAATAAGTTTTTTGACACATTAGCATTTCTAATCTGACATGGATCATCTTCAGTAAAAACCTTGTCCCGAGGAAGAATCTTGATTTAGTTTAGTTGTTTTAGTTGAGTTGTTCTTGTTGAGGTCTAAACAGTTTGTCCTCTTCTCTTATTTGAAGTGGGGAAATGTGGTAATACAAAGTAATTTTGCAGCTTCATTCATGTACTCGAGGGCAATTCTCACACTGTCTGTCAACTGATCCATTACCCCCATGGTGCAGAGCTTTAAGCCTGACTGACTGAAATGGCAGAAATACATGAAAGAAATCTACTGGGATCACTGGCTGATAACTGAAGACTATTTGAGTCAGTTAAAGAAGCTCTGAAGATGATGGATACTTGGATTTAATTTGGAAAAAACAATTTACTTCTCACATAGCCACTTCTCTATGACAGCTTTTTTAGTTTCACTGAGATTCTTTTTCTTTTCCAGAAATTTGTCATATCATGAGTGATAATTTTAAGTTTCACTGGTGCACCCTTTCCCTTTCCTGACCCTAAGGAAGACAATTCAGTAAAACTTGTCTCCTGTAATATAATTTTTACAACTAACTGTACTCCCATGTGTCAGTGAGGAAATGCAAAGTATTGTGGGCCATCAGCTAGCTCATTAGCTTTCTAGCAAACACACATGCTCAACTAGGAATGCTAATAAGCTTTGTCCTAGTCCAAAAAGACAGAGGCAGAAAGTAGTTTCCTCCACAATGTGACAAGTGGCTGGCAAAGAAAAATGACAGATGAAAATTCAAAATGTCAAGGCATCCATTTAACAGCCTTTTGTGCTGGCAGCCAGTTAATCTGACACATTGTTGAAAAATCAATAGAGAGCAGAAAACTGTTAGGATAAACTGTTGGCAGCTGACATCCACCACTTTGAAACCGTGAAATCCACATTAGTTTCAGGACGTCCAGCAACCATCAGAGGAAGGAGGTGGGCGGCTCTGCTCAGGGGGGTTTGAACAATTCTATCTGTTACAATCTGATATGGATAACACGGTCCCAACTCCGATCACTACTGCGCAGACTCTGGCTTCAAATGACGTCAAAAGCGCAAGATGGCTGCTCCTGTAGCCGGGATATTTTGGCTTAATTTTTGTACAGTGGGAGGAAGTGGAGACGTCGTCCATCTATATATACAGTCTATGATACACACCAGCAGATCATCATCGTCCTGCCACAAGCACTTGAACTCTCTTTTTTTATTCCCTGCTCCCAGGAGATCCTTATCAACTACACCAACACATCCAGCCCAGACCAGTATTTTCACGTTAGGTGTTGAAACCATCCAGTACAACAGCAGGCTGAAATGTCAAGAGGCCACTGGGGTTTAGTGTGTTCCTGATGAATTATAAGTCATCTAGTTCCCCTTAAAGCAACAAACAATGGAGTGAGCGGAGGGCTTGCCTTAAAAAGAAGAAAGACACCAGACCCTGTGGATATATTTGTTTTTGTTGCTCTTGGTCCAGGTCCAGGACACTTCGCAGTAAGTCACGAACCGCTTCCCGTATGAGACCCTTTGTAAATACTTAGTAGAGTCAAAGAAGGGTGGAGATGAGGTAGGAAGGAGGGAGGGCTATGAAAAAATAATACCAGATGGAAAGAGCAAAGTGTGTTTGCAAGTTTTAGTTCCTTAACTATAAATTAGAGCCTGACCAAGACTGGATTTATGAGTCCTGTACCAATATTTATATTTAAGAGTTTAATTAAAAAAAAATCTTATGACGGTATATCGGCCAATATAAGTTTTTGTTTTACATAAACATAACATTTTTGAATCTACATTTCACAGTTAATGACATAAAGTTAAAAGGTATAGATTGACATTTTGGTAAATAAGCTTATTCGATATCTGGCAGAGAGTTTAGATGAGAGGATCGATACCACTCTCATATCTGTCCACTAAGTATAAGGCTACAGCCAGCAGCTGGTTAGCTTAGCACAAAGACTGAAAACAAGGCTACAGCCAGCAGCTGGTTAGCTTAGCACAAAGACTGAAAACAAGGCTACAGCCAGCATCTGGTTAGCTTAGCACAAAGACTGGAAACAAGGCTACAGCCAGCAGCTGGTTAGCTTAGCACAAAGACTGGAAACAAGGCTACAGCTAGCTGCTGGTTAGCTTAGCACAAAGACTAGAAACAACTACCTCTGTCCAAAGGTAACAAAATCTGCCTACCAGCACCCCTAAAGCTCACTAACACGTTATATCGTGATTATTTAATCTGTACAACAACTGAAGTGTAAAAATGATCATTTACATTTTATGGTGGGTTGTGTCAGACTATTTCTTGGCTGGGTCCAGTAACGCTCTGGAGTTTCCACTGGTTGCTTGGCAACTGCTCAGAGCCAAGAAATAGTCTGGCAGATGACTGTCCGTAAAATGAAGAATTATCGTTTTTACCCTTCCGTTTTTGTACGGATGAGAGAACATGGTAATTAGTGAGCTTAAGAGGTGCTGGTAGGTGGATTTTGTTACCTTCTGACAGAGCCAGGCTAGCTATTTCCCCTGTTTCCAGTCTTTGCGCTAAGCTAACAGTCACCTGGCTGTAGCCTTATATTTAGGCTAACAGATAAGAGTAGAGTGGCAGGCCTATTAATCTTCTCATATAACTCTCCACTAGAAAGCAAGCAAACACAGCAAAAACTGTCCCTAGGCAGGTAATAAAAACAGAAACACTACAAATGACAATATACAGATACAAATATACAATACACAAGTAGAAAAAGACAGAATATACAGTGCAACATGTTTAATTGTATACTTTTGTTTCTGTCTAAGTGATGCAAGCTACAGGAAAGGATTGAACTGAGGAATCAAAAGAAAGATTTAACTCTAATCAAAAAACTCCAATCAACTTATTTTGAAGAAACTGGAGAAAAAAAATCCACTGGATTACCTCACAATAACAATCCAACTTTGACAAAATAAATAAATAAATCATGCAGACTTGATGTTCACTGTTATGGTTTACACAACTCAAGAAAAGTCTGCTAATAGATTTTCATATTTAATGGAAACCAATAGTTGCCAGGAAACTACCTTCAAATTTGTTAAATACAGCAAGATGGTTTGCAAAATGAATGTTTGCTGTCTTTTCAGTGTATAGGCCTAATGATAAAATATTCAAGCTATGTGGATATGCAAGGCCTGTCTATCGTGGTGTCATTTTTTATTGTTCTAGGATTTTACCAAGTCAAAACTTGATTACAAAACCATTCAAATCTCAAGTGTTCTAGTACTTAGAGGGTCAAGGCTCAAGTAAAATCTTGTCATACAGCAGTCAAGACCAAGTCTCAGTTCCTCATTTTGTGTCTAAAAGTCTAAAATATACAGCTTAGATGTGTAGTAAATGCGCAAAGAAATGCAAAAAACCTGGAACAGTAATTTTAATTAAAAGAGGAGTGACAATACAACACCTCCATTCGTTTAGAAGTGATGGGTCATATGCACATGCAAGTTGTAAAACAAGAAGAAAAAGAAAGTAGATGGAAAAAAGGAATCATGCATGTGGAAAAACTTGCTGCACTTCATTATAAAAACAATACAGTCACAGGATACAAATGGTGTTTCTGTGAATTTACTGAATATGCTATATCTCAGTCCACGCCAGCCCTTTCCTACTAACTTTTCAAAGACTACAACTGTATCTTCTCCTCAGTAAGTTCCTTCACTAAAGAAAAATATCCAACAGAGCATTTTTCAAAGTATTGTGGTTCTGTTCAGCCAATTATCATCAGCACAAAGACATGCCTTCAATCCCAGGAAAGAATATCCTCAGAGGAGTTTACACAGCAGTTACTGATACACACACACTATCTGGAAAGTTGTTAAAACAAGGTTTACATACTGTACATGCAGGACACGGGAATAAAAAGAGATTAATAATTAATTGGTATAATATAATAAAGATTCTGCAACAGACAAGTTTGCTGGAATCTGTAGTTGTAGAAAATAGTCACATGTGTATCAGTAAATTTGTCACAGAGAAAACTACTTTATGAGTTGCAAACTTGTAGAATTTTTTTTCTCTCTCACAAACACAACACTAACACCTTCTCAAATTCTTCATTGCAGGTGCACAAATCCTATGCTACAAATCACAAATTAAACTCATACGCTCACATTTTTGCTACAGTTGCTGCAGTGAACATGGTGCAAAACACATTCGCACATCTGTGCCAGGGGCGGACACTGTTCAGAGATCGCAGAACCCTTTTGGCCAATCAAAGGAGCTCATTTGGGTGCCTGTCCATTTCCAACCCACTTTAGATCAACTATGATTTATTGAGAAAACTTTAGGCACAGACACGGACTCCACTGCCCTTGTCCATGGCTGGAGCAGCTTCTGGCAGTGTACACTGTAGGAACCTCCTGGTCCAAGCTGGTGCGCTTTTGGTTCAGATTTGCGTTGGGTGCTTGGACCCCAGTATATCTGCTTGCAGGTCTAGCTTCTTCTGTGTTTTTATTTTTTTTAATAAAAGTAAGCATGCCCTTAAGAATATTCTCTGCTGTGATTATTTATTATTTCACATTGCAGGTAATTCCTCACCACTGTGGACATAATCACAGTACAAAATGCCCTCTCTTGCCATAATAGTTATTTCCTCACCATGTTCCTTCCTCTCAGACAAGTAATCACCTTTTAAGAATAAGGACAACAGGATGTTCTGTTCAAAATATGAGTATTATTACACTTGAGAAAGAGAAGGACAGGAGAATATGCACCTGAACCTCATTTGTAATCCAGCAGATGACTGTTTGTTTCCCTCTGGTAAATAATTAAACTGAAATCTAGTTTTAAAGACGCACATGTATATAAAATAGCTCTTTCCCTGCAGGCGTAAATGTCGAGTGAGGAATCTAAATTAAAGATTTGCCGCAAACAATTAAAAATTGATTATGCTAACTTTATAAAGTACATTAGTCAGGAGTTGTACATTTCTGATAGCATGTGCAGAAATGATTGAATGAGGCACTGTTGCATAAAATAGACACAAAGTTTAACATAACCAAACTTTAAACACAACGGACCTAATGGCAGGAGATCAGTGTGGTTACATTCTAAGAGCTTGTGAGGTAAAGATTATCATCATCATCATCATCAAGGTTAATGATTATGGGACAGCACATGAAGACTGACCACGTGGTTAAATCTGATATGCATGTTGGCAGTGTTTGCCTAAAGGCCACATGGCTGTCCCAAACAAAGCCAAATAAACTTTGATTACTGATGGCTGATAATGTTATCTCTGCTTTGTGGGCTTTGTTAGCTCACTCTATCAACATAATGTACAGAGTAGTGTACAGCAGAATAAAATATAAAACTACAACAAATCTAAACTGTCGATACAGATTGGCATTTGGCTAAGACTGGCCATAAATACCATAAACAAATACGTTATCCAGGTTAACTCTGTGTGTAGTAGACAGTTTTGTTACAAGTATTTGAAAAGAGATTTTAGTTAGTTAGGTCTAGACTGGTTCTGACCTCACTTTATCACAGGTAACTGACGACATGATGGTGAAGTAGAGCACAACAATTAGTCGATCGACAGAAAATGAATCGGCAACTATTTTGATAAACAAACAATCGTTTTAGACTGTTTTAAGCAAAAATGCCAAACTGGTTCCAGCTTCTCAAAAATGAGGATTTGATGCTTTTCTTTGTCATATATGATAGTAAACTGAATATCTTTGGGTTTTTGGACTTTTGGTTGTGAAGATGTTTCAAGATGTTTCAAGATGCCAACTTGGACTGTGGGGAATTATAAAGGGCATTTTTCACTATTTTCTGACATTTTATAGACAAAAATAATAAATTGATTAATCAAGACAATAAGCGACAGGTTAATCAATAATAAAAATAGTTGCATCCCTGTAGTGAAGAACTGAATACAGTGGACAACAATTCAAATGGCAAATGCATTAATGAGAAGTTCATCCTTCCACCATAATGGTTCTTGGTCCACCTCGCCCGAAATGAAGACCACCTCCGTTAACATCATAAAAAATTATTACACTTAAATTAAATAAAACATTAACCTTCAAAGCTGTGTAATGTAGATGTAATGTAACCATTAACCAGAAAATGCCATAAATGAGTGTGACTGTTGTTTAGACACTCATCTACTGACTAAATTGATCACCAGACAAGATATGCCAGGTTTACCACCTCAACTCAGTGTTTCCCGCAGCATTTTATAATGGAGGCTCCCTGCCTTATCTGAAATAATGAAGGGCTGCAACTAACTATTATTTTCATTATTGTTTTCTCGATTAATCGATTAGTTGCTTAGTTTATACAATTTTTAAAAATAGTAAAAAAAAAATACCTATCACAATCTTCTAAAATTGCATTTTTACTGATGACTGAAACAATCGATAGAAATAGTTGCAGATTCATTTTCTTTTTCATTTAGCTCTAAATGAGTGCCTCTGCAAACATCAGAAGAAGTTATTACACTTTTATGAACATCACAGCAAAGACCATGTATTTAATAATATTTAATATTATATCATTATTAAATGAGTGAAGCAATTGTATACACCGTCATCTATAGTGACAATGTAACTTCATTGATAACAAGAAGAGATGGGGCAGATGATTGTTTGATCACTCAAATTGAATGTTCGCGTTAATAATTATCATGTTAATAATTAACACAATAACTGCTTTTAGCACACAATAATTAATCAGAGCAGGACATCAAAATCTCGGGAAAAATATAGCACAACAGCTGAATCCGTCACAATCAGGTGCTGATGTGTGAGAAAAACACTCAGGGCGGCACTGCAGGTCAAACACTGGCATTAGTTTGATAATCACCAGTTGAACATTTGTTACCCAGTAAGAGTCTGCATCGAACAGAGGTTAGGTTAAAGTTAGTATTGACCAACTGGAGTACAGGAGTCCAAGGGTCCTGATGTTTTAAACTGAACACTAAAACTATTCATTATTAAGTACAGAAACTGCCATCACTGTAGTGAGAGAGAGAACTGAGGAAAATTATCCCAATAATCAGAGTAACTACTGTTATACATCCTCTCACTGAAGTAAATTGATTAATGTTGATCATTACCGTTTCTCATTCCTTTGGCCTGTCCTGTGTGACTTTAGGAATCAAATCTTTAGACAACCAGCTTTTCTTTTTTTTTCTTTTTTTTTTTAAATCAGTCACAGCAAAAAGAAATAGATTCAGAAGGACTTCAAGGATGGAAACGGTGACAGAGACCATCAGCTGCCTTCCTGTACTGCCCTCTGGTGGCATTATATGATATGACTTGATAGTTAAATTCCATTTTCACCACAGAGCCATCAGCAAACACTTTAACTCCCAAATGCAATAAATGCAAAACCATTTATCTTAATATACCATTGATGCAGAGACTTTAAATGAATCTGCAACTATTTTGATAATCAAACAATTGTTTTAGACTGTTTTAAGCAAAAATGCCAAACTGGTTCCAGCTTCTCAAATGTGAGGATTTGATGCTGTTCTTTGTCATATATGATAGTAAACTGAATATATTTGGGTTTTGGACTTTTGGTCACAAAAAAGAAGATGTTTCAAGATGTCAACTTTAACAGCTTAACCTCCAAATGGGAAAAATCTTTTTATTGATTTGAGGCTCTGGTATTAAAACCATCACCATCAACTATAAATTATACTATTTGTCCAAGTAATGGATTCCACCTTGTGGTACTGGCCCTTTTTATCTTATTATTCACTCTGATAAGATCTTAGTTATTGCTGACTTCAATATTCACTTAAATAAGGCCTTTGACCCTATAAATAAAGCCTTTATGGCACTTATTGATACTTTTGGTTTCACTCAGTTTCTACATGAACCTACTCATAGCAGTGGTCACACCCTAGACTTTCTCTGGGATAGAGGTGTCTGCCATGGATGTTTCTTCTGTCTCATCCGCGGTGTCGGATCACTTTCTAATTAAATTTGAAGCGACATTAGCCTGTCCTTCTAATGTTGGCACCAATGTTTTTTACTACTCACCACATTGGCCCGGCAACTTTAATGGCATTTAATGAACAATTGCCTGCAGTCTTGGCTCCTTTCTCGACAGCAACAGAGCCTGTTGAAAACTGTACTAGTGACTTAAACACAGCCCTTTCTACCTCTTTCTACCAAAATTAGATGGTCAAAGATGTCTACACCCTGGTTTACAGATGAAATACATGCTCTTAAGCAGGCCCGCAGGAGTCTGGAGCGTAAATGGCGAAAATCGAAACTGAAGTTTTCTACCTCACGTGGCACGAGAGTGTATTGAACTCGTGCTCTTACTGCTGCATGAATAGCCTATTTCTCTTGCATAATCAGTAACAACAAGCACAATCCTAGATTTCTTTTTGTATTGTAGCTAAACTTACTCAAAAGCAGCCATCATGACTTCTTTAATTTTTCTGTAGTAACATAGATAAGACACAAAATTACTTCCACATCTCCAGCTACCTCTGCAGAATCGGTTGTACAATACTCACATGCTGAATCCCAGCTAGTCTCAGTTCTTACAAATTTTGAAACTCCCTCGAGAGAGACACTGTCTAAACTGGTTTTAGCTTCTAAACCAACTACCTGTCTCCTTGACCCTCTTCCAGCTAAACTTTTCAAAGATATCTATATTCATTATTTTTATACATGTAATTTTTGACATTATATTGCATTAAAATGTACAAAAATTTTTATCTAATTAATTGATACATTTTCAGAACTAAAAAATAATAGAGTTGTTTTAGCACTGTTTCAGGTAAGCAGCCATGTATTTATGGCCCCAGTAGTTCAATAGTCTATGATACATTTTAACGCTTTTACAGATCCAAATTATTTCCTAGGACATTTCCTGAAAAGAGCTATGCAAGTTGGTACTCCAAATTACAGTTAAATATTAACTCCCTTCTAAATTAATAGAAAAGTATGGGACCTATAAAATTTTTTTTTACCCCCTGTTTTGTGTACATTTGACAAATCTGCGACACAAAACTGCCAAACCTAGTTGCACATGGTCAAGATTATTTAACTAAGAGTTCTTATTTTTGAGTTATATATATATATATATATATATATATATATATATATATATATATATATATATATATATATATATATATATATATATAGATATATATGCTCAGGGAGATGACGTGCTCAGGCATGTCTCAGGCAATGGGGAACAAAGGAAGACGTGCTGGAGGAAGGACCATCATGGGAGGACAAACCCCTACATGGGATGTACCACTGGAACATAACTGAAGTGGCTGATATCAAGAAGTCCTACCAATGGCTAGAGCGGGCTGGATTGAAGGACAGCACAGAGGCACTCATGGCTGCACAGGAGCAGGCCCTGAGCACCAGAGCAATAGAGGCCCAGATCTACTACACCAGACAAGACCCAAGGTGTAGGCTGTGCAAAGAGGCCCCTGAGACAATCCAGCACATAACTGCAGGGTGTAAGATGCTGGCAGGAAAAGCATACATGGAGCCCCATAACCAAGTAGCTGGCATAGTGTACAGGAACATCTGCACTGAGTATGGACTGGAAACCCCGAGGTCAAAGTGGGAAACACCTCCAAAGGTGGTAGAGAATGACCGAGCCAAGATCCTGTGGGACTTCCAGATCCAGACTGACAGAATGGTAATGGCGAACCAGCCTGACATCGTGGTGGTTGGCAAACAGCAGAGGAAAGCCGTTGTGGTTGACATGGCGATACCAAGCGATGGCAACATCAGGAAAAAGGAACATGAAAAACTAGAGAAGTACCAAGGGCTCAGAGAAGAGCTGGAGAAGGCCTGGAAGGTGAAGGCAACAGTGGTGCCCGTGGTCATCGGAGCACTCGGGGCAGTGACCCCCAAACTGGAGGAGTGGCTACAGCAGATCCCTGGAAGAACACCAGACATCTCGGTCCAGAAGAGTGCAGTACTAGGAACAGCAAAGATACTGCGCAGAACCCTCAAGCTCCCAGGCCTCTGGTAGAGGACCCGAGCTCGAAGGATGAGACCACCCGCAGAGGGTGAAGGACAAAGTTTTTTTATATATATATATATATATATATATATATATATATATATATATAATATATATAACCAATGAACACAACAACAATAGTAACACTAAAACAGTGGTCCTCCAATTCAGTGTTAGCAAGTTACCACCATGGAGAAAAAGCTACCAGGGAAACATTTTGATGTTTACATTCTCATGATGTAAATAGTAACTCAACCAATCTTACTCGATCTTCTGAATACTTGATTCAGTAGCCACTCTGCCATTTATACTAGCCCCTATCCCTTTCCCCTCTGAGTTTCTTTGTTGTGTTTTGTGTCTGTTAGACAGAGTTAACTGTCCTCTGTCTTATTTCTGTCTCTGTTGTTTAACATTTATACATTTAGAGCCATCATCAGCTGGTGGGAAAAAAGCTGGCAGAGACCTTTATTCTCTCTGTGTGCACGTATAAAAGTTGTCTTGACTTTCTGCGTGTGTATAAACCTATGTGTGTACATTTACTGTACATATGCTGCTTTGTATGTTATGTTGCCTGTATATTATATGACACTAACTGAGGTCCCTGCATGTCCATGTTGAGTGTGGGCATACATGTGTATGTGTGTTGTGTATGCGAGTCTGGCAGGCAGTATTGTTCACAGCAGCGGTGAAGGACACATCTCCATGGCCTGTGTACCTTTCCCCCCGCCTGCTACTATAAATAGCTTCCAATGTTTTTGTCGTGTGTGTGTGTGTGTGTGTGTGTGTGTGTGTGTGTGTGTGTGTGTGTGTTACCCTCACTTTCAGAGATATTTACCACACTGTTAGGGGAAGGCGACAGAGGGACACAAAGATAGAAGGGAAGAATATAAGAGAGACATTAGTAAGAAGAAAAAAATGGAGCACAGGGAGAGGACGAAATAAATGGGCGAATCACCTGAACGTATACAAATAATAACTTTTATCATGAAGGCCACCAAATCATCTGAATACTGTCATCTAAAAACTTTGCAGTGGGATTAGAGCTGCAACGATCAGTAACTAAACTGATTAGTCGAATAAAAGAAAATTAATTGGCAACTATTTTGATAAGCAATTCATTGTTTAAGTCATTTTTCAACCAAAAATGCCAAACATTTGATCTTTCCAGGTTCTCAAATGTCAAAATTTACAAAAACTGCAAAATATTCAATTTACTATAAATTGAATATTTTGGGGTTTTGTACTCTTGGTCAGACAAAACAAGATGTTCTGGGATGTCACTTTTTGTTAGAGGATATTGTGATAGGATGGGCATTTTCACTGCTGAAGTTTTATAGGCGATTACTCGATTAAACGAGAAGATAATCAGCAGATTCATCAGTAATGAAAATAATCGTTAGTTACAGTACAGTATTCATTCACAGATTAAAATTCCAAAAGTATCAATGCATTTATAAAAATACATGACTTACACACCCCTATTACTTTTATGCGTGTCACATAAAATTAGCTCACATTAGTCAACAGTATTCCTTCTCTAGACACACATTAAAGATAATTATTGCAGAGCAGCTTAAAAACACAACAAGAATGAATAAATGCCAACTATATTAGTGTAAACCTTCGACACAGACAATCAATCAAATCCAAACAATCACAAATCACACACCGATGGGTGACTTGACTGTCAACCAATGCATAATTGTATTGTGAATTTATAGTGTCCAGACAGCACACATGGCAACATCAATGTCCAGGCAAACAAGGCACAGTAGCAGCATGACCTCCATCACATCAACCACACACCAAGTTAATACCATGATGTATAATCATTTCTAATAATACATCCATGGTTATACAATACACACAGCCACGGCGGACAATTTAACCGTTATAACTAACTTAGCACAAAAAAGCAAACAGAAACGTTTTACTCACGTTATTTGAAGAAAAAAGCACCCACTGCTTTAGCTCTTCTTTGGTATTTTAGTGTCGCTGTTTTTCACCAGGACTTAAGATCTAAACCATCCGCTCCTGCTAGCTACCTAAGTTAGTCTTACAAAGCAGGAGAGCTGATATCATTAGCGAAATTGTTTCTATTTAATGTGAAGCCACGGTGAGTCTGGCTCAACGTTTTGTTTTTTTTACATTCATAATTTAATCAACAGTGGTGTGACAGTGACCACCAGACTGGATACACTTATTAGGCAAAGCTAGTTTTAATCAAAGGATGTTAACTTCACCTGGTTTCGGTAGCCTTGACATTACTGTTTCCACTGCAAGGCTGCAATATCGTGTTTGACCACACACGCTGGTTAACATTACCACACGTTGCAATCCAGGGGGGCGCTGTTTCACAAATCTGAATGAAGTCATAATAATAATGAAATACGAATGGAAAGTAACAGAAAGTACATTTACTCAAGTTCTGTAATTCAGGGCAGTGGGCCCTTTTCACAGTAGATAATAATAATAATTGTCAGTTTTTTTTTTCCTTTATTGAACACTCAAGTTCATACAATCAAGTCAGAGCTCAATTCCAAGTCAAATGCCACAATATGAGCAACAGAACATAACAGATAAATATGAATACCCAACAAAAGAAGATAAAAAAAATAGAAAAACAAAATTAATTAAACCGAGGTTATTACAGTTGTGTACAGTCATACTGCATATTTTGTTTGTACAATTCAGAGACTTAGAATAAAATAAAAGTTTATTAAAATAAAGGAGGAAAACATTTGCAAAATCCAGACTTATGTTTATAATATTTTGCCAAAATCAACAGGTTTTCTGCATTCTTTTTCTTTAAAATAAAACCCAAAATTCACTTTTTGGAACAAGCGAGGGTGGGTGGGTGGTTGGGGGGGTCTTTGAGGGCCAGTCTTGAAAGTCTTTCCAAAATTAGTAAACAAGCTTACATTCAAAAGACAAATGTTCAACAGATAAAATATTATTTTTTACAAAACACACATAAATTACAATCCAAATAAAACCGTTTACTTAGGAATTCATTGCAAGAATCTCAAAATGTGCTTCTTTGGCTTTGGGGGAAAAGCACAGGTGTAATTCATAACACTAACAGAGGTAGATTGTACATGTGTTAAGGACAAATTTGAGGTACTTATAGGTTACTTGTGTGTGTCCTTTTTTGTATTTCTAACTCACAATATTTTAGAGAGAAATATTGTAAATTTACAGTTATAGTTACTAGTTACTTTGTACATTAAACACATAAAACATATGATGAGCTTATAAGCAACTTTTCCTTAAGTAATTTTTTGAGTGCACACTTTAACTTGTCATGGAGTATATTCACATAATGGTATTACTAATATTACTTCCTCCAACACTGAACATTAATAATGTCTGCATTTCATCTAGGCATACCTGTTCTAGGACCTTTGTTATGCACATGCTGGCTCATTGGCATGGCTTACTGGTACACTTAACATGGACAGGATTCATCATTAATGTCATTGGTTCCACCTCTATGTTTCCTGCTGAATGAGTATTGTGAAAAATTGTGAAAAAGATCAGTTCTGAGGTACTTAATTAAGATTTTAAGTTACTTTATCCTTTAAACACTACATTTCAGAGGCAAATATTGTACTTTTTACACCCCTACATTTACCTTACAGCTTTAGCTACTAGTTATTTTGCAGGTTAAGACTATTAAAGCCTCTAAACACCCATAACCTATCCACACAGGTGTTTTCACTCATGTTGCCTGATTAGACCTCTCCTCAGGACTGCGTGGGTGTGTACAGAATGTCTTCTATTGAGTTTGTTGCACCTGTTAGGGCAGCAGTACTTACACCGTTATAATTTGTAATTGATAAAGTGACAATCATAACTAGTTTTATAGCATATAGCTGCATTTTAGGAGGGTTTCTGGCCTGTGAGTGTCCTGACCCAAGGAGACGTTCTCTGTGATACACTCTGTTCTTTGCTTTATGTTGACCTGTTGAATGGTGGTTGTCACTGGCTAGCATTCTTTATAATATGATTTGCTGGTGTATCTGCTGTTTTACTCATTTAATTGTAAAACAGTTAAATGAGTAATTGCCTCGCTTTTCATGTACAGCAGTGTTTCCATCATTTTGTCTGGCCCTGATACTGTGAGCATGTAAACAGCCATGCTCACAGTATCAGGGGCAGGCTCTTTTCTCAGTAACAAGGAAGTCAAATTCAGAGGACACATTCAATGCTTCGTCTCTGACGTAATTCCTCACATTTATCTGATCCAAGTTTTTATTTTTAGAAGGTCCCAAACCCCTAACAATAAAAGTGTTTATCATATCGTCTGTGTGCATTTTCAAGGTTCTTTTGTTTTCTTTCTGTTTGTGGCTTAATCAATTAGATCCCTATCATTCTTTGACTACTGTCACAGCCCGACTCATGGCTGGACAAAGGAGGGGACGCCACACATGAGTTGTGACTAAAAATATGTTTATTTTACATAACTAAAAGAGAAAGAAACAAACAAGACAAACTAAATAGGGTAAAAGCGCCAGTGACGAGAGAAAGAGTGGCTGACCCATGTTATTGGTGGCCCATACATTTTATTTTATTTATGACAATCATTTAATCCTTACATCTCCTGCTTCTATTGCTTCCACTACAACTGGTACTACTTATGGAATCACTGCTGCTGCTCCTGCTACTGGTATTTCTATTACCACAACTACTACAAGCAAGTTGTAATTCAGCTACGACTACTTAAAGTACTGCAACTAGAGATTTTCATCTTCCAATTGGTGACACATGCTCACACATAACCTTCAGAAATTTTCACATTTCTCATCTTAACAATGTAAAATTTAATTGATGATGAGGAAAACTTCTTATCTATTGGCCCCTTCCAAAAAAGGCCAGAGGTCACTTACAGTACAGTTCTTCTTCTTCAGCAGGGTGGCAGTCTGCACTACATGGGGCTTGAACCCTGGTCCTCTGGTTAATTCCCTACTCACCGCTGCCCTGCAAACAGCTATCACAAATGTAGGGACACTTTCACCAATATCAGCAGAGTTTAAAGGTGCCATTCATTTAATTCAGATCTTAAACTACAAGTTATTTAGCTTTTTCCCTATCACTGTAAAATAAGGCTGCATCACCCACATCTATAGACTGGTGGCCCCAACTCACCGAGTTAAGTACTCAGAGGTAATGTTCACAAGACCGTTTTGTAGCTTGTTTTATAGATTTCATGTCCTCTGAGTGAAGACGATTCCCTGCAAGTGATTGTTTCTGACAACAAAATAATAGTTATTATACTTTAAAAATAAGGTGATTCTAGTCTACAGTGTCTTGATTATGATGGACGACACTGATCTCTGCTGCAGGATTTAAAGATGTATTTTTACTTAAAGATTTTGCTTCCATTGCTTGCACATATTATCAATGATCTGAAATATGAAACATTCGTCTTAAAAACCTATAATGAAAATCTGTGAAGACTCCCATCTTGAATGAGTGAGAGTGTTTAGTTGCCAGTGTTTAATATTCTTAAATCAGTACTCCTGCACTGAGAGTCTAGGGAACCTAATGACTGCAAGCAGAGGACCCATGGGCCTTATATGTTAAAATATCCTGTGATTGAATTTTCAACTTCATCTCAAGATAATTTTTTCAACTGGTACATTCACCTGATTTATAACAATGGCTTCAACTGAATATAGCTGCATTCGCAACATTCAATCTATAAATTGAAAGTGCCTCAGGAGTATGAGGGCTTCAGCTCCCAGAGGGACATTTTTTATGTCAGGTTCAAGGACTATAAATAAAGGTATTGATGAGGATTTCCATTTACTCACATTTCAATGAACGATTTTTAGCCATGCTAGGGGCATGGCTCCAGGGATGACAAGGTCGGTCTGTCAGTCAGTCGGTCCACCACTTTGGTCCAGACTGAAATATCTCAACAACTGCTGAACGGATTGAGATTAAATTGTGTACAGACATTTGTGGTCTCCAGAGGATGAAGTTTATTGAATTTGGTGATTCCCTGACTATTCATCAAGCGCCACCAACAGGTTGACACTTTTACTGAAAATTTTTTAACAACTACTGTGTGGATTGCCGTGAAATTTGACACAGATTCTTCTATGTCTTTTGCTCCTCACGTTGCTTATAGACGGATCAAAACTCAATCAGTAGAAACCTATAAACAGGAAGCTGTTGAAAATGTTAGGCCACAGCAGTCAAATTAACCATTGTTACAAGTAATACTTATTGCCCCTTTTTATCACCATCACCATCATCTTCAGTTTTTGCTATTTTTGTTAGGAATTTTTCAGGAAATTTTCCGTATAAATGTGTGTATTTGTACTGTTACCATTTTTAGCTCTAAGCTTGTGACAGTGACGTCATTTTTGTCTAAACCTCTTCAAGAGGTTAGATCTTGATTACAATGTGGATTTAAGATTGAGAGAAGCATTAGGATTGGGTTGAAGGCTTGGTTAAGGGTTAAAGATATAGTTATATAGATTAATGTAAAGCGTAAGGAAATAAATTTAGTCAAAGGAAAGTCCACATAAAAACAAAATAAAGGTATTTCGTGTGCATATAAGGCAGGTTGTGGGTTTGTTGATGTTTTGATGTGAGGTCCAAAAACAATATCAAATATCCAAAGACAACTTCCTCAAAGACTGTATGTCTGTGTGTGTGTGTGTGTGCGTGTGCATGCTAAAAATTTCCCAGTCTTATCTCTAACATCTCATCTTGAGCTGACAAAGCAAACTGAAGACGCTGAGTATTTCCTGTTGCTTTTATGCAGCTGATGCTACCGTATTATTGCATAAGGTGTGTGTATGTGTTCGTGTGTGTGTGTGCCTACATATCCTGTAATCAGAGACGTGACCTGATGTTTCTCCTGTATTAGCAGTTGAAAGCCGTGTGTTGTACTGGAACATGCAGAACTTTATGACTATGAAGTGAACATGTCTGCATCATCCATCACACTGTGAGTCTGACAACGCTTGGCATCTCAGGGTGAAACTTTTACTGTTTTGACTCCTTTAAGATCTACAGACTGATCATGATAAACTTGATAAACATTGTAAAAATGTGTTTGCTTGTGGCGTGTTAGAGTGGTTTCATCAGCAGTTAAATCAGCTGACTAATCATATGAACGCTCCACACATTGTTGTATTTGAGCGAATATTGTTAGGTGTCGTAGCAACCTCTCACATACTCGGCCCAATGACTACCAGCATAAAAAACTCACACCTCAATGTAGTTGAATTTCTAAGCTATCGAGCATCTCTAATTTATAATACAGTACATTTTAAGAGGGTTTATTTTAAATCAGCTAACCTTTCCCTCTGAATGGATGAGCATGTACGGTAGATGTCTAACCCCTTCTTGTTAATTTCTTGTGTATTGTTGTGGATTGGTTGAGGTGTGTCTTGAATGCTGATTGGAAGTGAGAAGAGACACGAGAGACAAAGTCACCGGTAATGGGAAGTCACCTTCTCTGGTGTCTCATATCCTTAAATCCCTGTGAGGGTGGACAAGCAGCAACAGTTTTCTCTGCAGAACCGACACAAGACTTCATACACACACACTAAGGTAAGACAACTGACAACTAATACACTATTACTTTAATTACAGCTATTAATACCACTGCAATTTTTTTCATTTGCGTCTCCCTCTTCTTCTTATTATAATCTTATTGTGGGTGATAACTGTTCTTGTATCTGGAACATTGCTTTGTAAATCACTTCATGTAAATATTTTAAGTTAGAATATACAAACATTGCCTGTATGCAAATATAAATAACCTATGTGTACAGCTGTTTTTAGTTTGATGCTTTGAGGTCTAATTTGTTCTCCTTTTTATTCATTATATTTCAGTTTCTGGCAATGTTTTTGTCATATCATAATACCATTGATTGACATTGTAATGGCTCTCACTTTCTTTTCTATCACAACAGTCCAACAGGCTGAGACTCCTCCTCACATACGCCTGCATCATGCCAAGTCAGTCTCCACTTGTGCTGGGAACAGAAAACCTGTCCTGCACCCATCTAGCCTGCCCAGGGACACCCCCAGCACATCATCCAGGCCAGGGCGCTCCATGTTCGGGTGCTCAAGGTTCCACAACGCCCTCAGACCCATCGAGCCTACTGAACAACCACATTTTCCTTGATCACACAGACAAGAAGTCTGTCCAGACTATGCTTCAGCCAGGATGGCTACAGGGGTCACAAACCAGTTCCGACACCAACTACCAGGGTCTTGGACTTCAGCCCAAACCTGGAGCCCCAGTCCCCACTGTTAGCGCAGCCGTAGAGGGGGGAGGAGACAGGGGAAAAGATGCAGGAGCAGCTCAGAGAAAGAAGCATCACTGTAGGGTGTGTGGGCATCTGCTACTCGCTGTTGTCCTAGCTGTCTTCTCCCCGCTGGTAGCTCTGGGAGTCTGCATGGCTGATATCCTGACTGGAGAGTGCTGTAATGTGCAAGACATGGACTCTGCGGATGACCCATAGACTTATATTTACCTTTATATACAGTGTATGGGATGACCTGATGTGAAAGAGAAGATATATAAGGGCTTTGTGTGTATTACTGCATGTGACCTTAAAGGATATCAGAAGTTTTCCCTGTTTAACCATTTATTTATGAATTACATACACATTACTGATAAACAATCTTCATAGCATGCGTTTTTAGACTGAGTTCCTATCTTTCTATTGTTTTTTGTTCACTTCAGTACTGTATGAAAATCAACTTGCAGCGAGAAATTTGCTTGAGACTCAATCCATTGCTGTGAAAATCTTACCGACTTCATGTTAAGTTAGAGTCATGTAAACCTCTGGTGGTACTGCAGTTGGGAGCAAGGACAATATTAAAAATCTCCACTTGTGGTGCATTCAAGGAACCTCCAACATTCAAGTATTGATAGTGGCTGTCCAACATTATTGCATTCACAAGTAGTGTTGCTGGAAAAGGAAATCTTGAAGACAAACAGTGACCCCAGTTGACCAATCAACTGCATTACTGCAAAGAACCAGTATTTAAAAACAATGCCTTTGCTGTAAAGTCTGTGAGTGATTTTTGTGGAATACTAAAATGAAACCAGTGACTGCCTGGAACTTAATCTAAAAAGAACATGTATGAGATGATTTGAAAAATTGACGTCATCAATTAAATATTGGGATAAAACCAATGGTACGATCCTTTCAGACAGTGTAACACCTGTGCCTAATGTGAAATTGATTGTATCTTCTCAGCAATATTGTTCATCTGTTCTACAGAACTCCTTTGTTGTCATTCATATTAATTATGATTTCCTGTCATCCATTTAAGGAATGAAGATAAATTGTACAGCACTAAAAATACACTTTTCCATGTCATGTGCACCACCCAGTGGCCTGATAGTACCGTGCTTGTATTGAAGCTAAGTTATATGGTGCCAATGTGCTTTTTACATAACCTCAACAGTTAATTTACGTAATCCTGTTCCACATACAAACTGTAGATATTTCAGCTGTAACTGTCAGATCAAGAGAATTAAATATAGTCACCTCGCTCAATGGTGGAAAGTAACTAAGTACATTTACTCAAGTACTATACTTGTGTACAATATTGAGGTACTTGTACTTTACTTGAGTATTTCCATTTAATGCTTTATTAAAGATTAAACCAGTGGTTTTGCCCTGTGACCCCTTACAAAAAAAGTGTATAGTTGTGGCCCCTTGTCACGTGTCAGATATCCATGAATTACCAGTTCCATCAAAATTGATTTCCCCTCCAAACTTCTAATGGTTTCATTTAAATAACAGTTTGAGGCCTAAAGAGGTCAAACTCTCCAATATTTCACCACAAAAGCCAAGAGTAATGAATAGTCCAAAATGTGAATACATATTTGTGTAACAGAACTTTGTTTTTTCTTCTTCCTACCCCATTAATCATCTCACGACCCCCCAGATTTATTTTGTGACCCGATCCCTAGGGTGGAAACCACTGCACTTGCAACATATGTCACAGGGGGCAATTTTCTGCATAATGAGAATTTTTATTTTTAATACTTTAAGTACATTTTGTTGATACTTCTGTACTTTTACTTCTGTCGGATTTTGGATGCCAGACTTTGTTTTAGTGGTGTATTTTTATATTGTTGTATTGGTACTTTTACTTAAATAAAGGAACAAAATTCTTCTTCCACAGCTGATCTGACCAAAGAAAAGTGACAAAAATAATCAGTCTGCATTGTGGATCAATGTTAAAGCCTGTTATTCATTGAAAACATTTATTACATTTTTTATGATGCAAACAACAGCAAGTCCCACCCTTCTTGGAACAGCTCATCACGTAGTCATGAGGGAGTGAAAGAGACACAAAGGGACAGGGACAGAAAAAATGTGTATTAAGCGCAATTCCATTGTTTCTGTAAAAACAAAACAAAACATGACAATCAGCTCTCATTGTAAATTTTGGCATCTTTTTTCCCCTCATGTTGTACTCTGGAGTAATGGTCATTAAAAATGAAAAGAACAAGGCATGCATAATAGTTTATGGTAATGCACATAGATCAAAGGATACCACTTATAAATACAAAATCCATGTACGATGTTCATGTACATTTCATATATACTGTATAGTCCCTTTCTTAGAGGTGTCTTAGGCCTCTCTACCTGTTCCCGCTGTGGGACGGTGTCCTCTGTTATCTACGCTTGGTCACTAGATTCACCCTATAAAAAGGTCTGTGCTGGAAAATAAATCTGTAGGATGGACTTCTAATATTGACAATTACTTGATGTATTCCTCCCTTCATCTATTACTGCATGTTATTATTACGCTATTTATCCCAAAGTTTCATTTACTTAAATAGTTTTCTTTGCATCAACTGACCATTGTGCTAACTACACGATTTCATCAAACGTCGCCAGGGTTATAGCCAGTATTATTTTTTATTAAAAATCTTCTCCCATCTGCTATACTACCACCCCATGCTTCTCTTTAAAAAGGGGAGCCCACAGAATACTTGGATCCGTTCAATGCTGCTGTGCCGATGAGATAGAAGTCTGGAACAAAAGTATTTTAACATCCAAGTAACCTATAGAAATGGATCTAATTTCTGATACGCTAAGATAAATGCACTGGTCCATTTCAATAAATGGGTGAAACAGCCATGCGTCTATAGTGAGGGCTGTATACGTGGTCACACATTTTATTTATTGAAATCATGTAAAAAAAAAAAAACAAAACAAAAAAAAAAAGACAAAAAAAAAACAGGACAAAACGTGTTGATTAAATGCAATGTTGAATGACAGTCTTTACTGTTAAAAAAAGTGTACTGCAATGTATACAACCATGCTGCTCTCGCTCTCAATGCTTGAAATGAGGTGAAGAGGGGAAAGAGGCTTTAGGGACTGTTGATATACCAATGGAATCATATACAGATTTACAATTATAATGCATCTATCATCACACTCAACAGATGGCAGGAAAGGAGGGGGAGAGGGCAGCAAACGACAGACACAATATAGAAAAGATTCATCCGTTTGAATTTGAACACCCTTTGCTGTGGAACCAATGCTATGTTACTCTCTTAGAAAAAGACAGAGATGGAAACGAGTGTGTGTGTGTGTGTGCGTGCGCATACAGATATGAATTCTGTAAGTGCGGAACCAAATGTTCGACCAATAAAAGTCTATTGGGATCAAGTTGTATTGGTTTCTCTGAAGGTGGAGACAGACTTGTTTAACCAAACATGGGGCTGAGTATGATGGTACTGGTGGCAACGGCGGGCATCTTGAGTGGTTGGGTTTAGCACCCCCCCCCCCCGATGGTGGTGGTGGTGTCACGCGCTTGGCTGCTTTAGTCGATGTACTGGGAGAGCCAGCGGAAGCCCTCGCCGTAGCCCTGCCTCTTCAACACACTGCACATGAACACCTCCAGTGGTCTCGTGTTCAGCTCCTTCATGGGAATGTTGCCCTGAGAGAAAAGCAGGAAAAAAGTCACACTAAACCCACTTTCTTAATTTTTCGTAAGTAATTCTGTCCTCTAGACAAAAAATAAATAAAAAACAAAAACCTGTACCCCCCTAAGTACTAGGCAATGTCATATGCACTCCAATCTGGGCCCTCCTTATCAAGACAAAAACAGAAATCAACTCTTCTGGCGTAGTGAGTTTGGAGTTTGCAAGGAGATCATCAGTGCGCTCTGGATTTAAATGCATTTTTTGAAAATGTAAATATGTTAAATGGGGTGTTAAGTTGCTCTTTTAACTTGGCAAACAGATAAAGGGAACGTCTGCAAGACTATAGTTTACCTAGCAAACTTAAACTTGATGTTTTAAAGGTTAAGCTGACATTGAATTGACCAGCCAGCAGTATTTAATTTCACCACTGCTGCTTTATCACCATAACTTCTCACTGTCTACTGGGGTGGGGACTCATCTTCCTGTATCCCAACATTGGAACTTCATGCAGTCTTTTCTCTGGTCAACAATTGAAAGGGATTATTTTTTATATACTTGCCTGACATAGACCTATAATTCTCATCAGATGACAAAAAAAAGGGTCAAATGTACTGTCACAGATAAGTGCTGCGTCTACTCACCTTGCCTGTCGTCTGTCCGTACAATCCAAACATTTCCCTCAGCTTCTCCTCGCTGATGGCCTCTTGTCTGTCGATCTTGTTGCCAAGGATCAGGATAGGCACGTTTCCAATGGTCTCGTCTGTCATTAATGCCTGGGTGGGTAGACTCGGTATTACTATGTGCCTTTCCTTTTTATCCATAAGGTGATAAAGAAAATCTACCCTCAGATACTACTATGTTACAAATCATTAAACTGTGTTCACTGTTTTAATTATATTTAGTGCCTTCCAGGAGTGAGTACCAGGAGTATTGTAATTTACTTCTACTTCAAATAGTAATTTCTGCACAATTATTTAACATTGGTGGTGACAGGTGAATGTAGAAGAAAAAAACCCTTGCTCCGTTTCTGTGTCTGGTTTAATAAAAATATTTCTTGCACCACCTGCGTTGTGCATAGATACAACTGCCCAAAAAATAATAATTGTGCAGACGTTTTTATCATTAAATGTTTGAATGAATTACTTTTAATCTTTCACTTTACGTGTAACATTAAACAGCTAATAAACTGCACATTAGCTATCATTGCAATTTTCTAACTTAAAAGGCTGTTTGAACACTGCATCAGGACTACACAGCTAAAATACTGATTTGAATTACTTCTTTGTAATAACTTAGTTGGGGGGCAGCATTTCTCTTCAGTAAAAAAAAAAAAGGCACAGCTTTAGAAGAATTCACAAGACAGACAAAAATGTATCAATATCATTGTAAATTCTTACACCAACTAACCTACCACTATCACAAGTGGTGCCATAAAAACCAGAAAACAAATATTTGACCAAGAAAGTGGATTTTTAAAGTTAAGCGGAATACTGAAAGCTGTCAAAAACACTGCTCCACAGTGCGACGGTGACCTAGCAGGTACTTACATCAAGTTCTGCTTTTGATTCGGCCAATCTGGTGAGGTCTGCACAATCCACAAGGAAGACTATGCCATTAATGGCAGGGAGGTAGTTTTTCCACACTCTGCGGGCTGTGTGAATCAACACACAAACAAAAACAAACATGAGAGTTTTACAGTACAGTCTGTCTACTTATGTTAGACACATTTTGCATTCACTGACACAACTGTGATATATCGTATTGGCCTTATGTTAGTGAGAGTATTGGCAAGAGAGAATTTCCTTTCTGCGCTGCACAAATTGCATGCTACTTTTTCCCCACAGGGAGGTCAGGTATGTCGTTTGAAGGAAAACTGATAATATCGCAATCATTTTATTTCCAGATCATATCGGCAGTGAAAAAGTGATATTGGAGCTTCACAAACACATACTGTGACCAATGAAAGCCAAAAACATTAGTATACAAACACATACACACCTTGTGCGTGGCCTCCAAGGTCAAAAGTGGTGAAAGTCATGCCAGCAATCGTCAGCTCTTCCGAGGCTGGAGGAAGATAGAAAATTATCATGAACAAATCTGAAAAGTCAGGCAGCTCAAAAGTCACTGACCCACAATGGTTTAGTGTATTTGCACATGTGCAGCATGAGCGAATATATTACCAAATTTTACACATAGTTTATAGTATACTTACAGCTCATACCCATTCAACAGTGGTTTGTTTAAAAATGGCAAACATAAATGAATAATCTGCCCGAATGTTTTTGCACGGATGGCTTTCAACACATAACTGAGTGAGAATGTGTGGATGTGCATGTGTGAGAGAGAGTAGCACCAACTCACTTGGATGTAAAGTTGGCACATGCTGTCCCAATCTGTCATCTTTGAGCATGTGCAGTAGCGTCGTTTTGCCAGCATTGTCCAGGCCAAGAAATACTAACTTGCCAGATTTCTTGTACAGTCCTGAAACAAAGCCAGAAGCATTTCAGAACACAAGGGTGAACACTAGAAATGAAGAACTTAGGTTTGGAAAAAAATAAAAATACAATCTTTAAAGCATAAAGATGAGACTTGACAAAAGAGTTACCAAGCTTGGACTTGTTCTCAGGCATGCACCAGATATTCAATTCACACATAAATAGTTTCTTTGATGCACGGTGAAAACATGCACAAGTGGCTGTGCTCTACCTTCTGATTTTGCCACTCTCTACTTCACATTATGAATGTTAAATGAAACAAAAAACCGAAGCTACCCTTGCCTAAGTTAAGCTACGCTCTTGCATTCTCTATTGTGTGAAGTTGGAAAAAGTAAGTAGTAGTTTATTTGTAATTTCATGGAGAAATGACATTCAGTCAGTCAGTCAAAAAACACTAAACAATTCTCACAATAAAACTATTTTGCACAAAAGTGCTTTCTGCTTCAAAGGAAAACTGACAAGATCTTTCTCTTAATGTCAGTTCTCTCAGATTGGTGTACCAACTAACTGAATACAGGAGAAAAGGTGTAACCAAGGTTAGGAGGTCCTTCAACTTTCGTGACAAGATTACAAGGCTTTGTGTGTACCACTCTCTGAGTCAGCGTAGTGATACCCAGTGGATTTGTGAAATTTCAGCTCTACTAGACGTCATCATTACTCACAACACCACTATGCTACCTATCTGACAGGGAGATCTGGAACAACTGCTTCACAAGAGCAGATCTTACACAGAAACTAGAACAGCACACTTTGGGGAGAGGAGCAGCTGGTACACAAAAGATTTTTCCACCAGATTTAAGATGGACACATCGGTAACACCTTTAAAAAGCTTGTGTGAAAAATAAGTTTCTGGGAGACATTTCCTTTGTGTGCCTTTCATGTTCACATAACATTAGGGTTGGGGCAATCGTCTGTAGACAAACCTCCTTCTCTTGGTCTCTCACAAACACGAAAAACTAGTTTTGCTGGATATGTTAAGGCAAGTCAGTGACAAATGAAATGTATCATAAAAAATTACAGGTATTTATATGCATTCACAAGTGAATTCCACACTCCAAAGATGCAAGCTGGTCTGGCAAAAATAGACCTGGCGCATAAAGATAGCGGAGAAGGAAAGAGCTGTTCTCACGTGTGGCTCACGGATCTGACTAGAATGGCAGCGGATCATATCCGGCAGCCGTGACGGAGCCGGAAAGCGACCCAGCTGGATGCTATGGACATTAGTGCGCAGAGCAAAGCTGTGGTGAGCAGGCATATGGAGAATGGAGATGCGGGATTTGTCAGATTGTACAATACACTTGTCAGGATTGTGCAGATGGAAATGGGATCGTAAATGTGTTGCTTTAAATTAAGGAGCAAAGTCACTTGTGCAGATTAACAGTGATTCTCATCATCGCGCGCAGACATGCCACTCTACGAGAAACATCAAATAGTAGGGAACAGATTTCCGATTATATTTTCTATAACAATTTTGTTCCTTAATAATCGGCAGCGCAAAAAAAATATATCAGCAGTCAATCTGATCGCCAGTGAGCACAAGCTTACATAACATATGCCATTTGGTGGATGCTTTTAGCTGAGCCACTTTACAGGAACATTATGTGTGATGCCCCAATGGGAATCGAACCCATAAGCCAGCTTGTATTAGTGCTCTAACCAAGGAGCTATAAAAGGTATGTTTCAAGCTACACAGAAGCATTTAAAGGAATGGTAGCCGCTGATGATGGTGATCCATTCCTTTCTTACCACATGGACCACATTATAAACTGGTCAGTGTGAAATGGGCCTATTGTGCATAACACTCTTAACCCAACTTTTCACTCAACACTTCAGGACTGAGGTGCAAGACAGACCAGTTGTTGTAACAATTAAAGCTGTTATTGTGATCACCGAAGACATTAATCACCATGTTCCATAACATTTTTAAAAACAGCTTTGTGGTTTACAATATGGCAACACCATTTTCATTAATAAAATTAACTTAAAATACTAAAGCAGTCACAACTGTTTGCAGTAATCTTTTAAAGCTTTCAACACTGAATTAATATGAATTAGTGTTTCTGATCACCAGTACTCACCTAAAAACTGTAGTACGCTATTGAAACCATTATAAATCCAATCAATTAGGAATGACATATCTGGAGCTGTTGAATCCTGAAAAACAACAAATGGGGAAAAAGCAGAGGTAAGAAGACATGAATGTACACAGAAGGAGAAGGTCCTGTTACAAGTCATCTAATATCTGTTATCAATAACTTAAGTTTTATTCATTTTTGTAGGTAGGTTGTCACTAATGTGACAGAGTCTATATTCCTACCCATGGACAGAGGTTTTACCTATACTGTACAATAAGCATCGAGAAACAAGTGTCAGCATTAAACTGCTGTGGAAGGAAACTTTGGAGGGGATTTGGACAGCCGCATTGAGACAGTATCCTTCATCCCCAGCGTGAACAGAATACTGAAGTGCAAAGAGTTGTCACAATAGCTGACATGGCACACACTGGTAAAATATCTGAAATTGCAGACTGTTTGTTTTCATTATGCTCTACAGTTCACATGCTCAAAACGCTGGACGGTAGGGAAAGGAGGAAGTTTTAACTTATTGTGTAATATATGAATTTGAGATTCAAAATCTTGGGCAAATTCCTGTACATATTTGCCAAGATTACTTTTTATCCTCCAGATGAGGACAGTGTCCTAATGCTGCAATTTCAACAGTAACCATTATTTACTAAATAATATCCAAATCTATAGATTGCAGTACTTTTTTTCAGTGGCACATTGGACTAAATTATGGCTTATTATTCATATTTATTACACGCCTAGAGCCTACAGGGGAAAATACCTAATGACACCAAGACAAATAGGACACAGTTAAAAGTATCAGACAAGAGAGATAGTAAGATCAATAGGAAGGAACCAATCAGCACCCCTCACCACAAACCTCATACAAGTGACGGCACTGAGCTCTATGAATATGTAGTCTGCCTCAACCTATCAGATAGAAATTGGCAACAGGTGATAAGAACAATGACTGGTTTTCTACAGCCAATGATAAGCTTTTCCAGTAGGAGCCTTTGGACAGTAGGACAGGAGATACAGAGCACTGATCACATACCATCTGACAGCTCCTTAACAGGCAACATAAGTGTTTTGTTCAACACAACCCATCTGCAAGGGCCTTGGAAATGAAGCCTAGTCTTAGTCTTTCACGATAAGATAGCCAGATTGTATTTCAATCAAAACAAAAAAGATTTGAAATGGGACCGGCTAAAACTGTGTGAAATCAACAGTTCTCTGGCTGCCTACATGCAACAGCTTGTTGTATCTGCGTAAGAAAAACTCTAGTTTTGTTCATTTGTTATTCGAGTTCACACAAGATTATTTTTCCCTATTTTAAGTGACGTGATCAAATGTGATCAAAAGTGTCATGGTCATGAAAACCCGAGAAAAGGGGTCCCCCCCATGAAACCATGACGTTTTCTTCATTAGACACACACACACACACACACACACACACACACACACACACTCAATATTCCAACTTCATGTCATTTCCTAGCCTTTTCTATGTGACAGTTACACAGGCATCAGAACAAGGTAAGCTGGTGCTGACCTCTTACCCTAGTTATGTAACATGCAAACAACTCCAGGGCTAAAGTATAAGGTAGCCAAAGTTCAAGACCACGCAAATACAGTTGAACTACACGTCAGCTGCTGTTACACTCCTCCCATATGCTCCCACGCCTGCCCCCATTGGCTGCTATGACACTGTGGGCTGGCATTACAGACTGATGCTCCCACGTGTGGCATGAAGCTGCTGTGAATGTGAAACAGTTCACAGTAACTGACAACAACCATAGGCAAATATGGGCTCATAAGACCAATACATACACATGAGTTTTAAAAATTCAGCCAACAAAAAAAAAACATGTGGCAATGAAAACCTTTGACTGACGGCAGCAGCCTGAACTTGTTTCAAGGGATCTAGAGTTGTTATTTACAGGGTTTAACTGATCAACAAGCATGACAAACCACATTAAAGTGACAGAAATAAAAGATGTGACCAACATGGTTGGTTACCAAGTTAAATGGAGGTGCACAGGAGGAATTTGGCTAGAAATGCCCTCAGAACTAAACTCACCATCAATGAGACATCTGTTATGAATTAAATCCTTCAGATGAGTTAACAACCTTTATTTCAAGTTAACACTTACAGGATTGGTTATGACTGAATGTGGGTGCACTTGCTCAAAAATCCCCATGCTACATGTTTTGACAGTTTGCCCTTATTACTATCCACCTTCTAAACTAATCCTTCAATGTCTGGGAAATGATTCCTCATACTCAGATAATAATAAAGACTTGAAAATAGGTTAACGTTACTTATGCAAACATATCTGATATTTCAGAAATGTGTTTCAGTTCACAAATGAAGACATTCAATAATAGTAGGACACATTTTCCTTGAGGAGATATGGTTTCTATCAATTCCCATCTACTGTAAGATTTCAAGCAGGTGTTGTGAATCAACTTAAGTTAGATGTCACGAGAAAATTGTGAATCCATGAATAAGTGAAAGACACGGGATGCTGTTTGACTCGGCTGTCAAACAAGTCCAACTATCACAACCACTGTCAACGTAGCCGAGAAGTTAGCTAACGTTTACCTTAACGGCTAACGTTACATGGATGATTGGTCTCCGATAGGTTCCGCGTTAGCAAAAAAAAAAAAAAAACTAAAAAAAAGGCCCAAATATCAATAACAAGCCATATCAAAGTCACACATATACGTTAAGTGTGATTTTATAAAGCTTATGTGAGGCCGGCTAGTAGGCTGGCTAGCAGGAAGCCACTAGCTACGTGTCATATTCTCTTGGAGGCGACGTTGCATCGAGGGGTAACTGGCTACGTTAGCTAATCAGCAGTTAGCTAGAGAAACACTTCACAGATATACTAACAACACCGGAGACTTGTAATATTGCGAGTATTTCTTCTTCCAATAATGGATATTAATGTTAAAACAAATATAAACAGCGGGTCAACTTCAGTTTAAATCCAGCTCGATGCTCTTTGATAATAAGCGAGCTAGCCAACTTGGTGTTAGCAATGCTAACGTAGCATCGCTAGGAGCCGGGGACAATTTGCTAGCTGAGATGCCGAACGTTCACATATGACTCTTTTCTGATCATTGTTGAGAAAATGTATCAAAAAACTTACCCGTTATTTAGGTGTAGATTAATTTACCGAATCTGTTCGCTCTTATAGTCATGTAATTTGGTCTCCTTGTGGAAAAAAAGAGAGCCTGCGAAATGCCAGGTCTTCCTCTCTTTTTTCGTGTTTTGTTACTGAGCCACGACACTGCAATGGCTGTCCAACAACTCCCCAAAACTCTGCCCAGCCGCTTCCTGTTTATGTTTCACAATCATCTTTCCGACAGGCGAACTGAAATAAACTGAGGGTCTAGTGTTCTTATTTTACACTTTCCACACACATATTTCACTGGATTTTTTTCACACAATATTTTATTAAGGTAACTGTGACTGGTTTACATATCTAACAAAACGACCAACTACAAAACGATGGTTCCCAGCTTGTTAGATTATAGTATTTGCTATCCAGTCTGTGAAATCATGAAAATCATCTTGTTAGGCACTTAAATGTCACTTTTTCTATAGGTGGCAATTACTCTGGTGATCGTTTGAAATATATATGGACAGATTAGCGGATATTTTACAAGTTCTGCCACACCCAATTAAATGAGCAAATGCTTAGAAAGACAGTAATTGTACATACAATCGGAGATTCTACTCTCCCCTCTTGTTTCCAGTACACTGAATAATCCAGAGCACAGGAGGAAATGCCACGTGTACATACTGCGCATGCCCGACGATTTTTACGTCGATCCTGCTGGGTGATCCCAACTTCCGGTGAAAGAGGAGAAGTGTCTCACACGATTACTCTGACAAGGCCTATCGTTACTCACCCGTCGGTAGTTGAACGGGGTTTCAGTAATAACCATGGCTCTGTGATGCCAACAAGTCAGCTAGTTAACTTTTTAAGAAATTAGGAGACGTCGCCGTAGACACCGCTTTGACTAAACGCCACATCGTCAGAGCCACAGGTGTAAACTATACCCCGCGACTGCCAGCTAGTCAGCTAGCTAAAGACGCAGCTAGCTATTCGCCAACCAAGCACCTCAAAATTAGATCCTGGTGTCTGTTTCAAGATGTCAACTGCGGGGTTCAACTCTCAGAATGGGACAGGGACAGGGCAGGCATATGCGAATGGTGAGTAACATTAAAATGTGAGTAAAGTTAGCTCAAGGTAAAGTAGCTAACATTAGCAAACGGGCTTAACCCAATTAACAGCTAACCCTAGCATCAGTTCTTGGGTCTTGCCTCTGTGGCTATTTGCTAACGTTAACTGTTAGCTAACTGACTTGCTTAGTAACGCTGTAACTTAAGGTAGCAAAGCAAGAGCAAGCTGTCAGGTACAGTTACGCCGGGATAACTGCGGTTAATCTTGACCTTTGTTAACGTTACCTTACTGGCTTACGGTGGTAAACACAGTTGCTATCGTTACAGTACGCTAACTATATCTGTTTGCTAACTAAATTTAGGCAGTGTTTGCTACCGTTGGTTTGTCGAGGTGGCAAAACAACAGGTTGACAAACCGAAAGGTCAACAGGCATCATAACCTTTAAGACAGGTGTTGGATTGGCCCATCTTCTCCCAGTAAACATAACGGTGATGATGTGATCACAACGTCAATTTTGCACTTGTTCTTCAACTGTCAAGATCCTCGGTTAGCCAAAACTTATCCTGTCAGAATTTAACATCAAACGAGCTTTGACTTGTCTTTTCGCATTTGTCTCCTTGTGGTTTTCGTGTGTAGTTTCATTGCCAGTGAATAATCCCATCTGCACTTTTATTAGTTTCCTCACTGTTGTGCAATACAGATTTTTAGCGTGTTTGCCTTCTACGTTTTACTGTACATGTGGCACATTGGGGATGGTCCAGATATGTTACTGCAGAGCTTTCTCCAGGCTTAACCAATTACTTACTTCAGTTGAGGCTACTCACATTTCTATCGGATTCCCATGAAAGCTTTGTAGGCAGCCTTCAGTAGCTTTTCTTATCCATGCATGTGTAGGAGCTCTTTTGTACTGTGCAGATGAAGCAACTGCGGCTCGAGTTTATAATGCCTCAGCGGTTTTCTAAAGCTGTAGTTAAATGAATGTCTGAACTTGTAATTGTTCATTACGTTCCCCCTTAATCTCATTCCTATCTTCCTTGATTCAGATGGGTCCCTAAAGGATGTTAATCCATCTGTTCTTTGATCTCTGATCAATCTGAAAACAATGTGTTGCTGACAGTAGAAACAAACCATGAGAACATGTCACTTAAGATGGATGGGATAAGTTTTCAGAACAATGCTTGTAAATTACTTCTTATCATTGGATATCTGTAATGCGAATGAACAATTCAAATGGGATTAAGTGTTGCTGTAATTAATCACGAAAAGAAAGTGATTAGTGTGTATGTATTGCTAAACCAAAATGTTTCTACGTGTAATTTCCACAAGTGATGCACATACAGTAATAACATAGTATGGCCATAAGCATAAGTAGTGAACCCACCTACTGTAAACTTAACATAAACTCACACTTCAGGATGTCGTCTCTTGACTGATTTATATTGTCTTGCATATTCTTATCATACACCCACTTGATGTCAATGAGGCCAATAGTTATAATGGACTGGATGTGGACCCAAGACTACAGTAGTAAAGGCTTCCTTGGTTGCCTTACTAGTGCTCATCGGCAAGGTTAAACATGTCAATCTGCACTGTTCAGCTATAACCTGAGTTCATTTTTGACATGCATTTAACAGTTAGTAGTAGAACAGCTTTACTGGCAGTATAGGATTCAAATTATGATTATCCCACTTGCCCTTGGACAGCTCTCGTATTTGAGCAGGAGTGATCAGTCATAGGGTTGGAGTTACATTTCTCAGGTGTTATTTAAAGCCATACATTACCCAAATGCTCACCATTCCAAACCTTTCTCTCAATCAGTGTCATTATAAATGACTGTAGTAATAAAATGGTCTTTAAAGGCCCCTTGTTTCTCTTTACTTGGTGGTAAGCTTATTTACTCCCTCAAATTTGGATTTAGTCATTTTTATTTGCTAATCTTTAAACTAACTTCCTGTATGGTTTCCCTCTCAATGGGTATATTTGTGATTGCCTGAGAGGTCTGATTCCACATCATGCTCTTTCTGATTGGACAAGAGCTATAACTGAATAGGAGCTTTAGTTCTTAAAATTTCCCTGCTCTCAGGAAGGACAAAGGTTTGAGGTGGATTACATGCCTTCATCTGTTTCTGGTCATTGAGAAGAGTTGTTTTCTAATCCCTTCTCACTCCGCTGACTTAGCTCTGCTTCCAGTTATGTAGTGCAGGACTAAGTGGATAGGAGTGAATCTATTGGCATTATGTAATCATTTAGGGTGCAAACAGTGATATGCTGATGCTGCAATTTAAGTACTGTTGCCTGTTTATTGTTAGATTTGTATTTAGGTAACACATTTATTGATATGAATTGCCACTCTGACCAATTTCTTTCTTCTTTTTTTCCCCCTACTGACTAGTAGATAAGTATTTGAGATCTGTTTTTTGCTGTTGGCAAGATTTTGCATCATCTACTATTTCAAAAAGAGTGAAACCTTTCTTTGAAATTTGGCATTCAGGAAATTGAGAAGCAAATGCCACATTTTGTCTGGTGTCTGCACAATATACAATCAAAGCATTCTCAATTGTGCAAGGGTCTGGTGTCTTACTACAACTGTGTAGTCGAGGAAGGTCACACTTGGCCCAGAGCCCCACACTCACTGTTACTGAGAACAGATCATGGTGAATTAAATCCAGGTAAAGAGATTAGACTCTGGGCTGTCAATTCATTGGTCATTTGGTGTGTCTAAGTGGTTTTCACTTGGCACGGTACTGGTAGTGACAACACAATCTGTTTTTCATATACTTTTTTGAACTGTGCTTCAGACTTAAACCCAAGGATTTGCTTTAATTAAAAGACACTTGAATCACAAACAAAAGCCCCTTTCAGACATGGAATCTGTACTATTGCTGGCTTCATCTGTCTGGGAATCTAATGGCTCGGCTTTTGAGCTTTCAAACGTAAGGCCACCTTACAGAAGTGTTCCATAATGGCTCTGGTCAAGCATAACCCATAACCCAGAGCACTGCAATCCTTCTGCAAATGTTGCCATCTGGTACATAAGAGGAAGTCCAATAGCCCTTTTCCTCTCACCACAGTGGCAGCACTGCTGGAGAACGGTTTGAAAGAAAGAAGAGTTGGACTGACATGTCAAATTGCCAGAACATTTAAGTTTATGTCTGAAAGGGCTTTAGTGTAATTTTGATGGCTGGATCTGATGTGTGTTGTTTTGGTTATGAGAAATATGAAATAACTAAACAAACATAGACCTGTTGTTTTTGACCGAGATTCTCTAACATGCCTGTATTTTTCTTCCTCTCTTCTCCAGGTCCATCACAGAACCCAGTTGCTTTGCAGCAGCTGCCAGGGGTCAGCTATGGCATGACTCACCAACCAACCTACAATCCAATGCAGGCCAAAGCTCCCCCACCCCCCGGCCCTGGACTCTACCCCTCTGGGCCATACCAGCCTGTTCCCCCAGTCAGCTCCTACCAGCCTGGCCCACCACTCACTTCCTACCCAGCTCCTCCAGGCCAGCCGCTGTTGACCAGGCCTCCCTTGGGAGGTCCTCCATCCCATACCCCTCCTCAGTCTGCCAGCCCCAGCCCTGGTCCTAGGCTGCCCCTTGCACAGGCCACACCTCCCCCTCCAGCTGTGTCTTCTTGTAGCTACTACCCCAACCCCCAGCAGCCGCAGCCAATGGCTCCAGCATGGCAGTACAACACAGCTCCCCCACCAATGGGGCGACCCACTTCCATGAGCACACCGCCCCGCGGCCCCGTGGCTAATCATGTGAGCCCCGCTGCAAGCTCGGCAGTGCCACCACCACCATCATCAGCAGCTTACACCTGTGCACCACCAGCCCATATGTCCCACAGTGCCACCCAGCCCCCAGGCCCAGGGATGCCCCCCACTTCTCTGCATGGATACACCCAGCCAGGTAGGAACACAAAGGCTCCACTGAAAACCAAACTGGACCTTCCAGATGCACAATACAATTTTATTTTCAAATGAAGGAGCAAATGAGACACTAATAATGCAGCCACTCCTTGGGTCAAATCAATAAAAAGATGAATCATCCTTTCAGGTTTCAATAAAATCAGCCCAGTGAACTTTAGCCAGTTAACTCTAGGGTCCCGATCACTTAATCACTGTAATTCAAAATAAACAAATACTATGGGTTTTTTTTGTTTTTTTTTAAATATCTACCACTGTCCCCTTCCAATAACTTTTCTATAGCATGATTACGGAGTCTTGTCTCTCTTTCCCCGTCATTGTCTTCTTTCACTGACATGTGCTGCAGATATGCATATCTAGAATGCTGATATGTTGGAGCTGGACATTGCCCTCTGTTCCTACACTGAACATGTTGGCTGACTGCTGCCTCTGGCTCCCTCCCAGGCACAGAGCCTCATTTACTCTGAATTGGTACAAAGTTCAAATAAGAATTTTATAGGTATTATTCTTAATTAGCAGTATGATGTGGCTTTTAGGACAAATCCAAATTTTAATATCAGTTTCTTGTACAAGTTGTATTGCTAATTGCTATTGTATTACTGCTGGATTACTGGTGATAATAGCAGAATGCACACAACCGTATCTTCTGGGCTTTTATAACATTTTAATAGATTCCGGTAGTAGTTTAATTTCTTGCTGTCAGAGTTTAAGAGTGGTCTCCACTGAAAAGTGTTTAGCTCACAGTGTCAAAAACAAAAGGCCACTCAGAGAGAATCTGAGTAACTTTTTATGACAACTAGTCATTAACATTTTATCTGGAGGAAGTCGCTTTGTTAAGTGATATGAGCACGATAGAAATTGGTTGTGTAATCTGCAGCCACAGCGTCTAAGTGATTTGTCATACCATTTTGTAAATTAACCTTGATTTTTAACAGCTGTCTTTAGTGCAGTGCTTCTGCATAGAAGCAGAGGTCACATGATTGCCTCAGTCTCTGTTACCAGCATATCTCTCAATCTTATCATCAGATTGGCTTGAAAATTTCGTTCATGTTCATTCCCCCAACAAGAGCAGCTTGATTTTAGTGACCCTTCCCCCAGCAGCACCATCAGGGCATATCTTCCCAGTACAATGGTGACAGTGAAAGTAGCAGCTAACTGGAGATGTTATTAGGTCTTTGTGGAGATGTGTACTCTGTTGACCGCTTTCTTGCTTTAAAATGCCACGTCTCAAGCAATTCTAAAATGTCACACATTTCACCACCAGCCACAATAATCTGTCGAACAGTTTTGGCTCTATTGAGCTGCTGAAAGTTTCATAGTGCAGTTGAATAGTGTTTAGTCTCCAGTAGTCACAAAGTATTTTGTCATTACAAGAAAAGTAAAGATGGACATGTCTCTGTCACTGTTGTGACATTAGCTGGTTGTGGGTCAGTAGTGCCACCAGCTGTTGTCGCCTCTAGTCAGAGCTTATAATGTTACACATCAATGATGCCTAATATCTCTTCTACATGATATATGGCGACACCACAGAGTTGTTTTACATAACAAAGTAATGTTGACAGAATTTTAGAAGTCATAACTCTGCCTAAATGACCTCACTTTCACCCGAGATGATGGAGGGTGTTGTGAAAGTGTGTCATCATCTCACAAAAATTACTCCTGAAGCGATAAGTGAAAATTCTTCAACAACAACTTTGATATGCAATTAATCATATAAGTAATTTATCAAACAAAAATGCTAAATATGTCCAGCTTTTGAAATTTGAGGATTTGCTGCTTATCTCTCCAGGAAATTGTGATTAGGATTGCTCACTATTTTGTCACATTTTATATACTAAATAAGTAATCGATTAATCAGAAAGAAAAATCTAATTATTTGAAAATAATCAGCAGTTGCAGTCCTAAGAAGGAACACCTATTTGTTGTTTTTCACCAGGGGCTGCACCTCCACAAATGAACCCCATGGCTCCCCATACATACCAACCAAGCAGAGCTCCCTATGGCCCCCCACCTACAGGCCCATCACCAACCATGCAACCCACACTGCCTCCCACTGGACACCCAATGGCCAATGCCACTCCTCCACCCCCCAAGGCAGATGGTAAGTTTTTATGTGTGTGTTGTTGTTTTTTTGTTGTTATTTTTGTTTAGTTTTTATTTTGTGCAACCTATAAATGAGTGCCACATCCAAATGTATTTATACTTGCTGCATCACTCTTTATATTTATTTACATTTTACATTGTATAATTTATTTTGAGTGGTCTTAAAGGTGCCACTGGTATGAGCTCAGCAGAAAGAGACTAGCGATTTTTTTTTAAAGCGTGTGAATCAACTGTGCTGAACAAAAAAGCAAATGGAGCCGGTTTTCCATGAGACAACATGACCAGTCAGCTAAGCAGAGTTAGTCTTTCAGACCTATTGCAGATGATCAGATAGTGTTATGTTTTAACCAGGTTAGTAAGCTTGTGGAAATGTTGGAGGTCCAAGCCAGTGCAGCACAACATTTTCCCCACAAATTAGGCAAGTATAGTGTGGTGTTAATGGGACGTTTGAAGTATTTTGTAGGTCTGTGCCGATTGTGAAATCAGAACGCTTTCAGTGATGATCATGATATTGTATCACTTTGGGTCTGTAACTGTATGTCCTTTTTATAAGCCAGCCATTTTTGTTCTGATCACCTTCCATTGTTTCCCTTCCTTCCCTCCTTCCTCTACATGCCAGTTCAGTGTGGGAGGGCTGTTAACAGCACTCTGTCCCCCACTGAGCGCGACTGCCAGGAGGGGGATATTGAATGTCCAGGTGTGGCCAAATCTGTCAGTAGCTGTTAGATGTTGTGTCAGTGCTTTGATGCCTATCCTGTCCTCTCGGTGCTGTTGTTCATTGTATCTAGGGATGCACACTTTTTCTTTTTCATCCCTTAAATTGATAGCAAATATGAAGCTCCACAGAATTGACTGATACTGAGCTCCAGTCTGTTACTTGTAGAGAGCAATTTACAAAATAAGAAAAGGAGTTATGAGATATTAGTGAAGATGCTTCGCTTTGATCTCTATAACTTGTGCATATTTACTTGGGTGTTAGTGCTGGTTTAGCCCAGTATTTTGTTAGTATCAGTGCATCCCTGGTAACATATTTCCTGTTGGTAGTTTGTTTGCCTCTCTCTGTCATCCATTCCTACCATATCACCCATATGACCTCAAGTATATCTTTAAAACACCATACATCAATTCCCATCATCAGCATCATCATTAGTATTGTTGTTTTGCTTCAGTATTCCTTTGTGTCCATCTTATATGTATCTTTAAGTGTAGCTCAGATCATTCCATATCCATTGCCTGTGGTTAGCACACTGGGATAGAAATAGTGAAAAGTGTCACTAAAATTATTCACATCACATCTGTGTTTGCTTTGAAACAGGAACTGGGGCTGGCAATGGCCCACAAGCACCAAACAACTATAATCATGTTGACAACAAAATGGGTAAGGCCACTTTCTGCCACATACTGGATTATTTTCAAACCGACATGTACAGTAGGTTTACTAAGAGGACTTTCATTGCAGCTACACACTTGCAGTAAATGGGCATATGGTCCTCTTTCAATTCTCATCACAGTTTTTAGAGGAGGCAAAGCATTTTTTTAAGTGTTTATCACAAACTTTTTTAATAGTAAATCCCTTCTTCAATACACTTTTAACACTTACAAATTATGACCTTGCATTGATTATTCTGCACTAATTAATAAATACACAATGTCACAGGAGTAAAGCTCCCACAAAGCCCATCAATGACTGTTGTTTCTGTTGTGTAACCAATTACAAGTCTCTCATTTTCTTAGGTTTAAAGAATAAGTCTGGGTATATTCCATACTTCTCATATCATTAACAAATCCCAAGAAAAGTCCAAAATCAACAATGAACTAATCCCAGTAATAACTATTGTCTGTGTAGCTAAACCCTGATATAGCTTATTCCTCTCTGCCATAGACCTCCATTGTTGTTCACAAACTATTAAAAACACATTATTGAGCCACACCGTTTCACTTGGTGACTTGTTCCTTCATCACCATAAAAACACTGCCACTGCTGTTTATTTTGAATCAATCCCACATACACCGTTGTGCTGCTATAATACTCATCAGCCACCAAATGTGTATTAATCCCAAGCTGAAAATAGTCCCCACCAAATGCACCATTTACTCCTGTTTTAGTAACATTTTCTAAAAACTACAGTGACTAGCTGTTTTAGGAAATTAGTCTTTTTTTACAAAGTAAAAACTTGTTTTTAAATAATTGCGTCTTCAGTAGAGGCTTGAGGCACTGTGCCAGAGACAGAGCAGGGAAGTGTGGAGAGATGGACTAATGCATTGTTGCTTTTGGTCTTTTCATTGGATTTGTTAACAGCAAGAAAAAATATAGAATAATGCCAACCTTATTATTTAAAGGGTTTCACTTTTTCAGTAATCCCTGCTACTCAGTGGGTTTGATTTTTCATGTAAACTGAACTCATTTCTGTTCCCTTTTCTTCCACAGCTGGCCTGCCCCAACCCGGACCACCTGGTCGGCACTTGGGCCACTACCCCTCCCTTCCCCCTGGGTACCAGAACACCTCGGCTCCCCACAATGCCACCTCCCCCATGCACCCTGCGATGCAGGCCGCCACGCAGCCTTACACTCAAGCACCTCAGCCATACCAGCAGGTGAGGGGGAAGTCACAGCCATGTGCTGACTGAGTACATTTAGTGCATTTTGCATATACTGTTTGTTCGTAATGGTTGTGGAACAGTGTGCTCTGCTATTCCTGTCGTGCATTTGCTTTTCACTTAGTACACATGCAAAACCTTTTTGTCTGTCCAAGCTATATGAAAATGTTATGTTGTCATTCAGATATGACTTCTGTGCATTTGTAGAAGCAAAGCTGTCAAAACAAGAAGAACAGTATCACAGAACCTACATACAGTTTGCTTTATTTATGTGATATACTTTCATTGTTTACCGAACTAAAACACCTAAACCAATTTTTAAGTTTATGCCAGCAAGTGACTTTTTTTAGGGACCAGGTTGACACATTGGATTGCTGATATATCTGACTGATTGTTGTTTCTTTGTTACATAAGTGATGATAGTCAGTGTCATCCATGACTGTAAACGATTTGTAAATATCAAAAAAAATAATCGGTTGCGCTTTGGCTGTGCCATGACGATAAAAATTCTGGAGCAAATATTAAATCCTTTCGATGTTTTGGCTTTAAAGTCGTCAGATTTGGAGGCAGTGAATATCAGTAGATATGTACACCAGTCGATCAAAGCATGGGTGGCCCTCCATGATAAATGATTTGGCTGTCATAAGTTTTTGGTAAATAGATCAACTTGAATAGCTTATTGTTTTTCCCTTCTTTTAGCCACGTGGTGGCCCAGGGCCAGCCCAGCTGAGCCCGTCCCTGGCAGCCATGAGCCTCCAGTCTAGCACCCCAGAGGCTCTGAGAGTGGTCAACCTGCTGCAGGAGAGGAACCTGCTGCCACCAAGACCGATCCCCGCCCCGACACCCTGCCTCCCACAGGACCTGCAGAAGATTAACTGCCACCCAGAGTAAGCCATGGTAGACTACTATTGACAGCATGTGTCTATATTTAAGTTCTTTCATTTAATTATGTTATTATACTTTAATACTGATGTTACTGTGCATTAAGTGTTTACACTTAAATTTTTCAAACTGTATTATGTAATTTTGTATAAAGAAAGTTATTGAATGCACCTAAAGGGGGACTTTTTGCATTTTAAATGACTGCTTACAGTGAAGAACCAAATGTTGGCTGTGGCTTGATTGCCTTCTGTGCAACTGTACACATTTTACAGTAGGTCAACATAAGCATTAATTTGCCCCTGCATATGTTGCCCTGTGAGTTTCTTGGCTATGTTGTTCCTAGACTAAAATTTTAAAGCCTAGCAAAGGGGAATTTTCATCAGATGTAGATTAAACTCCCCAAATGATCTATTAACATGTTCATCCATTCACTTAACCCAATCGCCCACATACTGTGCTGGTACATGTGAAATACTGAGGACCACATGATCTCTGCATGCAGTTGAAGTACTATGAACTTGTGTGTTTGTGTGTCTCTCCAGGGTTTTTCGGTGTACGCTAACCAGCATCCCTCAGACCCAGTCTCTGCTCAATAAAGCCAAGATGCCGATGGGCCTGCTGCTCCACCCCTTCAAAGACCTCTCGGTAACACCTTAGGTCAATTTATAATGAGCACACACATCAGTCACTGCATTTACATTAACTTAAATAACCTTGCTATTGTCTGCTCTCTATAATAACCTTATCTCTTAGGTGTCATGTTAACGTGAAACCTGGTTTCAGTTAGTGTAAGGGATTAAGAAGAACTTGGTAAACACAGCTACATTTTTTTCCTGGGGAAACCAAATTTTCTGGCAATGTATGTGCTTAACCATTCTCATTACTGGTTTGAGCATGAGACAGACTTCAGATAATGTAATGTAGATGTTAATCTGTATTTCTTTTATTGCATTAATGTGAAGGAAGGTGGTGCCAGGAGAAATTAGTGTGTGCTCAACAGAACTCTTTGCCCAACAAGTTTGCCCATCTACAGCCTCATCATTAATTATGTTTCTTAGCTTTAGATAAAATAACTACATCAGACTTTTACTGATTTTAAATGTTGAGAATCCTGTTAGCACTTTTTTTTTCATTTGACTAAATACAGCTGTGGGCAAAATCAGTCAGAACACATTTATGTTTGTTCCTGTGTTAATTGAGGGCACAGACGACAGGCGTTGCACAACTTGGACAGCAACAAGAAAGTCTTTATTGAAATGCCAGTTTCAACTAACTGCAAACAAGAAAATGAGTTTGCCTGGAGGCACTTTTCACACAGGTGTTGGTTTTGTTCTGTGGTTTTCCTTGCAGCAACTTCCTGTGGTGACATCCAGCACCATCGTCAGGTGTCGGTCCTGCAGAACCTACATCAACCCCTTCGTCATTTTCTTGGACCAGAGGAGGTGGAAGTGCAACCTGTGCTATCGGGTCAATGATGGTAAGAGGGGTGGGAGAAGTGATGAAAGAGATATAATCTTCTGAAAGAGCCACTATGAGACCAGTGGAGGTGAAGTGTCCAAAATAATACAGGTTAGCAACAAAATGAACAGTATTTCCATTAAGTAACAAATGGAGAATATGACGAGGCAAAATTCTTTTAATTTTTAAGGACCTGGTTGTGATAACCCAAAATATTCTCTAATGGAGCTACTGCATCTGTTAAGCAACATTAACATAAAACACGGGGCGTGATATTGACATCTGATGGCCAGCAGTTACTTGTACTTTTTCGTCACAGTTAGCTAATATAAAACCCTAGTGTGAACAAACTCAGGTAATTTTTTTTCTTTTTCTATTTAACTGTATGAACACCTGAGAAGGTGCCCTGAACTTGAAGCTTGAGTTTCAGGGTAGACAGGTTCAGTGTAACAGGAGACATTTGTGTTTAAATTATTCCAGGAGGACTAGAAGCTGCAAATGAGATGTACAGAGCTGTTTACTTTTGGTGAATTCAAGTCTGTTCTAAATAATCTGAAAAATACTATTCTTGGTCAATGCTTTTACTTCTAATTTATTATTTTTACTTTTTGTTTTGGTAACCAATACATGTTTATGCATCTTAGATGATAACATTATTTATACTTGCGTGTGAAGGTTGTCTTAGCATGTTTATCTCTGTATTGTATTTATTGTAACAATGTTCTTATGCCACACTCTGAGCCATGTCTCAGATTTTAATCTCTGAGACTTCTTACACGATTAGATTAAGAGGGAAAAAAAGACATCTACTGTGTTATATGATGATTTTATTGTGGTAATCATATAAAGATGATATAATAATGATAATAATACAGTACATAAAGGGATGCATTTCAAGTGGATAACATTTTTTATAGTAATTAAATAATGCATGTACTCTTCCACATCCCCAAAACATATTGCCACCTTTATGACTGTGGACCTTTATGACTGGATCCTCCCCTCTTACTTTTCCTTCATGCTCATGATTGATAATTGAAATACACACAAAGTACATAGTACACTATTTAAGACTATAAGCTCACTAGATGTGTGTGTGTGTGTGTGTGTGTGTGTGTGTGTGTGTGTGTGTGTGTCTGTGTCTGTCTCTGTGTGTAGTTCCAGAGGAGTTTATGTACAACCCAGTCAGCAGATCGTACGGAGAACCACACAAAAGACCCGAGGTCCAGAACGCCACCATTGAATTCATTGCTCCTTCAGAATACATGGTAGGTTTCAACAGCTTTTATTGACATTGGTCCTGTTTAGAATCTGAACTGTTATCTGCATGCTCAGTTTATTCTAAATTAATAACTAATTTCCATATAAGTATTAGTGCCAAGGCTACATGTGTTTGCCCTGCTTTACCCAGCTGAGGCCACCACAGCCTGCTGTTTACCTCTTCGTTCTTGACGTATCCCACAATGCGGTGGAGACAGGCTACCTGAATGTGTTCTGCCAGTCACTGCTGGACAACATCAATGCGTATGTACAACATTACATTACCAGTTATTCCATAGATGTTGAGAAGACAGCAGAGCCTTTTTTTGTTTTGCTTTTAAACTGTACAAAGGGTTGATACACAAATTTACTTTAATTGTTTGACATTTCATGTGTAGATAAACGGACATGCTTTTTTAAGTCCCTAATTTATGATTGTTTATGAAGGTATTTCATTAACAATCTTAAATCTTTATAAATACACTTGCTTAATAGAAGTTAATGTTTCCCTGTATTTAATCTGCAGTGGGACACCATGTAAATATTTCTGCCAGAAAGTGGCTAAATCTAGGCAAATAGTTGTTTAAGTATATAATTCTACAGAAGTATCATAACTTAAAAACTTAAAAAAAAATGTATTTAAGTGTGGGTGTGTGTCTGTTACCTAGGCTTCCTGGAGATTCGCGGACAAAGGTAGGCTTCATCACCTTTGACAGCACCATCCACTTCTACAACCTCCAGGAGGGACTTTCCCAGCCTCAGATGCTCATTGTGTCTGACATCGAAGGTGAGACGCAGCTGACAGAAAAGGCCATACTCTCATTACTACAGCAACCAGACACCAGCTGTATGCAAACTTACTGCAATTTAGAACGATTAAATATATAAGATATCGAGATCACAGACTGCCTGGGTCAGTAAACATGAGTGGGAGGTTAGCAGTTTTTGGGGACTGTTCCCTTCTGCTTCAGGTGAAACTTCTGTGAACTATTCAGCTGGATCCCAATTTCTAAATGTCAGAGATATCAGAGAAAAGTCAAGATGACTTCAAAATTTTCTGATCTATTTAATTGTTGATGTCAAGGAAGCCTCACCATAAACAATGGCTCTGTTTTTCTGTGTTTTTTTTTTTTTGTTTTGTTTTTTAATGAACTTCTTCACGGTAGCTGTACTTTTTAAAAATGAGTTTCATCACTATTATGATATCAGTGTGTATATGACTAGTGTGGCTGTATTATTATCTGTTTTAAATAATAACTTTTGTGCTCCACAGATATCTTTTTACCGACACCAGACAGCCTTCTAGTAAACCTCAATGAATGCAAAGAGGTAAGAAAATCTACCTTGATTAAAGCTATGTTGTGAACCTAAATATTACATAAATAACAGTCCAAAACCCCCAAATATTGTCATATTTAATTTTAAGCTTAGTTTTAGTCATATGTTTTTGATTTCTTTACAATGTGTAGGAATTAACATGAACAATTACTGCATATTTAAACCTTGTGGACAACTTAAATCACCCTGGCTCTGGTATCTGACCTCTTTGAAGATGGAAGAAAGATGAAATGAGAAACTTTTTCCCTCAGAGATCAATAATGGGTAACAAAAATAAGACTCACTCCATATATTTGTTTTTCAGCTTGTGCAGGATCTACTGAAGAGCCTGCCAAATTTATTTGAAAAGACCATGGAGACCCAGTCTGCCTTGGGTTCAGCTCTGCAAGCAGCCTTCAAGCTGCTGTCACCCACCGGAGGGCGCATGTCTGTCTTTCAGACCCAGCTTCCTAACCTCGGTGTGGGAACACTCCAGTCCAGAGAGGACCCCAACCAACGGGCATCTGCCAAGGTAAGAGCTCTGATGATGAAGCTTCTCCAGGACATCAATGAGAAGTGATTTGGAAATCATACAGTAGGATTCAAGAGCTGTATACCCTACAGAAAAAAAGATAATACACGTTTGCTTTTTGTTCACCTATGTTGTTGGTGTGTTGGTTTTTACTTTAACTAATACCTTGTAAAACATCTTAAATTTGTAACTCGAAAACCCTGAAAATGGAGACCAGCTCAAGAGGTTTTTCTAATTTGAAATGGAAATCTGTCAAAGGATGATGATCAATTAGTGCAATCCTATGAGAAATAACCCATTTAGGGTTTTACTTGAGGACCATATCAGGCAAGGAAAGTCAAAATTCTCCTGGGAAGTCAGGGAGTAACAGAGTATTACACATCAGACATAGTACAAAAACATATAAGATTATTGTTTTGGCTGTTTGTTTCGCACTTTCATGGCAATTAAAGCCAGACTTTTAACTACACTGAAAAACAACACTTTTTAAACAAGGCAGAATTAATGAGTTCCTGTCAAGAAAATGCTCTGACTTAGTTGTGGGAAGTCATGGAAAGTTATAGATTCTTATATCAGGGCAGAGAAAGGGCCAGTATTCAGGAGAGATTTGTCTTTCTGTCTTCTCAACAATAATCATCATCTTTTGATTTTGACAAATTTTGTGTAGTCGCATTAAATTCCGATTTTAAGCTCATGGTCCCACCTGCCGTGTTTTCCTTCAGGATATCCAGCACTTATCCCCAGCAACAGACTTCTACAAGAAGCTGGCTCTGGACTGCTCCGGCCAGCAGGTGTCTGTTGACCTGTTCCTGCTCAGCGCTCAGTACTGCGACCTGGCATCGCTCGGTAAGTCCTGGACTGAATGGATGGGATAGGGTGGATAGAAGAAAAGAAGCAAGGAGGGTTTATTGAACCTGTTTACGTGTCTAGTGCTCAATACAGAATACTTTGACCTGATATGCTAATTTGGGTTTTACCAGGAGAGTCAAATTTATAATTTAAGTTTTGGTCATATTAAACAACAGGGGGAAATAATTTTACATTTAAAGTTCATGGGACAATGTTATGATTTGTGTTTATTATAGGCTAGCTTTATACTTATATCTGTCTGGGGAAAGAAAAGCTTTGGGAATCTAGTGATAAGCCAACTATTTCTAGTGAAGTACCAACTAATTTCTGGGTTTTAAAACACAACACATTTATATATCCTCGGTAATGGCAAAAAAGTGGATACAGAAGCCAGAGGCACTAGATTATTATTTCATTTTTCATAATACCAGATGCAAGCACAGGAGGGGAGAGTGGGGAGTTGGGTGTGAATCTATTTTTATCATGTCCCAAATAAGACAATCAGCATCTCATTGTTGCCTCATCTCTCCTCTTGTGTGCCTTCTCTCTCTCCCAGGCTGCATATCCAGATACTCGGCAGGGAGCGTTTACTACTACCCCTCCTACCACCACCAGCACAACCCCGCTCAGGTGGAGTGCTTCCAGAAGGATCTGAAGAGATACTTAACCAGGAAGATCGGCTTTGAGGCCGTCATGAGGATACGCTGCACCAAAGGTCTGTTGGCACAAGAGCTGTCGCTTGGTCGACCATTGACCTGAATATGCATTTACGGATGTGACTTTGAGAATTTCAAGTTTTTTAGATGTTTAACTTACATTAATTTCTGATTGGTAAATGCTTTTCAGTGTTTCCTTTCCGGCTTTTTTGTTATTTTTCATCTTATCGTGATTTCAGCTGCATTGTTTTAATCATGAAAAATTAGGATTGGGTTATGTGTTGTCTTCCCTGTGGATTATGGCACTGACTGGCTGCTGTGATTAACTTAATTTACAAAATGCTGAAAGTTGATCAAATATTTAACATTATGTTTTTGGGTTTTTTTTGCAGTTAAGTGTTATAGTTTGGTGCTATCAGTCCAGTTTGATTGATTTTGTCTCTCTCTGTCTCTCTGCAGGTCTGTCCATCCACACGTTCCACGGAAACTTCTTTGTGCGCTCCACAGATCTGTTGTCCCTTCCAAACGTGAACCCAGATGCTGGCTTTGCGGTTCAGATGTCCATCGAGGAAAACCTTGATGACATGCAAGTTGTCTCTTTCCAGGCTGCGCTGCTTTACACATCCAGCAAAGGTACACACACACCCAAAGCCATTGTGAAAACTATAAATAACAAATCAGTGTCTCTTTTGTTTAAATAACATGTGTTTTCTCTTGCAGGAGAGCGGAGGATCCGTGTCCACACATTGTGTCTCCCTGTGGTCAATTCTCTGTCAGACATCTTTGCTGGGGCTGATGTTCAGGCCATCACTGGACTGCTGGCTTGCATGGGTACGTACCACACCATCTAACATCTTTTGAAGATCCCCTCCAGACATGTTTTAAGACACTTAAAAATACTCAGTTACAAATTCTTAAAATTACATCTACCACTTCTCCCTCATTCAAAAGTGTAGAAGCTATGCAAATATTGTTCATTTCAGAAGTTTAACCACTGGACACAAGATGTCTTCTACACTAAATAGTCCATTCTCAGTCTATATGCGCTGGAGGTTTCAAGTTTCCACATCACACTTGTCTAAGTTGTATACTGCACCACGATTGGTTTAACTATAACCATAACTATTTGTTATGTGACAAAATCATACTTATATGTTCACATCTTAAACTCAGATTTAAGATTCTGCCCTCAGCAGATGAATGTGAAAACAGCCTTCTAGTATCAGACTCAGACCTTCACTGTGCAGAATGATGTATGTGCAAACATTCAATTGAAGTAATGATAAACAAAACATCTTTTTGAGTCGAGGGGGTCTTAAAGAGAACATGTCTCATGACTATTTTAGGGGCACTGACACTGGGGTTGCACAATACATATTAAACTCACAATATTGAACATCTATTGTCTCGGCAAATTGAGCAAGATGTTCTGGTGCTGTGCATAATAATATCATGTCACGTAATTTCCTTTTATTCAGATTGGGCATACCTGCAATAGAACTGAAAAGGGTTCTGCATTGTAAAATGTCTGCCCATGTGTCAGAACTCATTCTTTAATTAATTTTGTCAATTTTTGCTGCCCTAGTTCTTACTTGATGTTTGTTAGAACTCCTTATTTGAGTTTACAATCTACAGCTGTTTTCATCCCTGTGTATATAAGTGAGTTTTGTCTTAATGCCAATGATACTTTTCTGGATACTTGATTACATCAGATGAAAACTGTTTTCATTTTCACCATGAATATTATAATATAATATGTGTGTGTGTGTGTGTGTGTGTTAATGTATAATATGGATAAACTTGGGTTTGTAGCATCACTCTGAAATTATTCTTCATTGTTGCAGTAAATAGTCTTTTGATTGGCTACATACTAAATCATTGCAGGGTTTTCATCCACTTCACTGTTATTAGCACTGACAGATGGAGATGAGTGCCGACAGCTGTGGTTACCTAGCAACCATCGCGTACTGAGCAGTCAGATCTCTCCTGGCTCATCTCACATTCACTTAGAGAACAGACGCTGATATTTTGTTTTCTTCAAAATATGGCACAGAATGGCACTACCACTGTTTGTGCCTTACTTCAACTGATAGCCCACAACTGCTCATTAATGTACACAATGCTAAAAGTCTTAAAGTTGCATTGAAAAAAGAAAAAGCTATTTATAGAGCTACTAACAACATTTGTCTTAAAATGATCAGAAATTCATAAATCACATTTTGTCATACTCCATGGACAAGAATAAACTCATGCTCAAGTTTATTTTTCAAAATCCCTCCATTTTGATATACCAGCAAACTCTTTTGGTGCTTACATAGCATAATGGTTGAAATGCATACAGAGTCCAACCATTCATACCATCACAGATTATTTTGCAGTCCCCTCTATACCCTTCACAGCATGGTTAGAATGTATTCATTAATTCATTTATTTTAAAGATTCATCCAAATTGGCAACCTCAGAAGTTTATTCACAGAGCAGTGTTCAACTTGTGAAAAGCTCATGACCTCTCCCTCCCCCTTACATACAGTGAGTTACAGAATTGAGACACCATTGAAATGTTGTTTCTTCCTAGTCTGTCTTTCTAAGTCTCACATAGAGCCATTATATGTAGAATTTGTATGTTATAGCATCTCTCAAATTATTCTGGTGATATAAGTTTTTGTTTCCAGAAAAATGAGACAAATACTTATGAAAATTGGTGAGGTCTATGTGTTTATCTCAATTTTGTTACTACCACTGGTGGCTGCCAAAGTCAGAAATGTTAAAATCCTACACATAGTGGCTTGAAAGAATGAGATTCCGACTCCTCCTCCTGACAACTGCAGATGTTTCCCTCTCTCTCCAGCTGTGGACCGCTCGGTGACAGCCAGTCTGAGTGATGCCAGAGATGCGATGACCAACGCTGCCATTGACTCGCTGTCGTCGTACCGTCAGTCTGTGTTGACCATCCAGCAGCCCGGCCTGCTGTCCCCGGCCTGCCTCAGACTTTTCCCCCTCTTCATCCTTGCCCTGCTCAAACAGGTCAGCTTTTATTATATTTGCTTAGTTTGTTTATTTACTAGTTTAATGAACATAGAACGCTAAAATAAAACTTACTCAACTTTTTTTCTGGCACTTAAGAAACTGCTTTTACTCCCAGGATTTTGTTTGTAAACCACACCATCGAGCCCTTATTGATCCATATGTTTGTGTGTGTGCACCCTGCAGAAAGCCTTCAGGACGGGCACCAGCACCAGGCTGGATGACCGGGTGTTTGCAATGTGTCAGCTGAAGTACCAGCCTCTGGCCTACACCATGCTGATGATCCACCCTGCTCTGTACCGTATCGACGATCTGACCGATGAGGTGAGGAGGATGAAATTTCCCCTCAGCGCCTGTACTTCTCATCTAGTGGAGAGAGATTTCTGAAACCCTGGATATAGTTTCCTTGAAGCCATAAGTTTCAGAAGAGACAAAAGAGACATGATTTATGTTTTTTTATGTTTATGATTAAGATTATACAATTGGAGTAAAAATGAAAAATTATATTTTACGTAGTACACTGATACAAAACTATACAAAACACTGTTTTGGCAGGGAAGTTATCAAAAGGGTTATCTGTTAAGGACTATTTTTTGTGGTCCTTAACCGCTAGAACTCTAAATTCAGTCTAGGTGTTGTTTGGCTTTTTGGCAGTGGGCTGACTGAACAGTCATCCCAATATTTTCCAGTTATTTTTAGTGTCTCCCTGTTACTGAGTGATCTTGCCTTTTCTTCTGTTTCCTGTATCCTCAGGGAGCTTTGAACATCAACGAGCGGACCATCCCTCAGCCCAGACTGCTGCAGCTGTCTGTGGAGAAGCTCAGCAGGGAGGCAGCTTTCCTCATGGATGCTGGAACGGTACAAAGCTTTCAGCCCTGCTTTTAGCACTCATAACAAGCTAACAGAAAAACAAAGCTGATGTCTCAAACCTGGCTGAATCCTGAGCAAAAATCCAACTTGGATTTCACTTAATGTCTGTCTCATGTAGTGATTCGCGACATTTTCCCTCATTATTTTTGACAACCCCAAAGATTCTTTGGATATAGCTACTCTCTATAGCTGTGGGTTATAGTATGTGAATAGAGTTGTAATAATAGCATAGTAAGAAAGTGAAATTTCTTGTTCAGAAAAAGTAAAAACCAATGCAGTATGCAAATACATTTTGGGCTATTAAGTCTACCGTTCTTGTCAAAATCAGTCTGCCTATATGACAGTTAAACATTGGTGCAAAGCGGTAGTTTTGTGCTGAAGCCTTATTGATACTGATGGACCATGAGATTAACAATGACATTAACCTCTCTGCGATACACTGGAGAAGAGTGTGTAAACTTAACATTTTACGTAATTCATCCAGTGTGGCTATGAATTTAAACATCTGCACAAGCTTCCGTTTTTATCTCTTGTTTTTCAAGCACCCTGTAATGAGGTGTGCAATGTTCAGTGATCGATCTCAATACTACAATACTTTGTATTTATTTGTGACTGTATTTAATGTATACCTTTTTATATTGTTCCAAAAGGTGATGTATTTGTGGATCGGACGGAACTGCCACCCCAACTTCCTCACACAAGTACTGGGAGTTCCCAACTATGCTGCCGTGCCTGATAACCTGGTAGGAAACCTCATGTTGCAGCAGTCACACCTATAAAACACTGTTTCCACCTACTGTGGTGATTGTTCGCTCCTGTACTTGGCCTCAAACCTGTATCTGTGAAACATATTGTCTTGAAGATGGCATAATGGTCACATCTGTTAACTCACATACAGTACAGCTACAGTTTCACTCAATGCATCCTCCCACTACTGATGATGAAAACTTCACTATCGCTTTCTCCTCTCACAGTATCTCCTCCCAGAGCTGGACACTGCAGAGTCACAGAGAACCAGAGCTTTCATTGGTTGGCTGAGGGATCAGAGGCCATTCTTCCCGTCCCTGCATGTCATCAGGTGGGCAACAGACAACATCCTGTATAAGAGAGTAGCAAGAGTGTGGGGTGTTCATAATAAAACAAAACTCTTGAATTCCCTTGATAAGAACTGAGCAACTACAACTTGACTTTTTTTAATTATTATCATTTGACTCTCAGGGACGAGAGCCAGCTGAAAGCCACCTTTATGCAGAACATGATCGAGGACCGAACAGAGTCGGCCCTGTCGTACTACGAGTTCCTGCTTCACCTCCAACAGCAAATCTCCAAATAATCTTCAGTGGGACTGTAGCGAGGGAACACTGACATGAGGACGTGTGTGTGTGTGTGTGTGTGTGTGTGTGTGAGAGACTGAAAGCAGTGGAAGGGAGACTGAAGGAATGCCTCTTGCTCCATCTCCAGCTGTGGTTCACCATCTCTCTGAGGAAAAGCTTCTGAACTGAACTGATGTGAAGCGTCACTCAAATCAAACTCTGTGACGGACAGTGTGAGGACGGAGAGTGACCAAGAATCATTGTTGATGCTTATTTGGCACTTCTTACCCAGCTGAAGCAATGCGTTGGAAGAAAAAAAAATAAGAAGCAAGAAATCCATGATAATGTATGTCAATGATTGAATGAATCAGGGTTTAGTCTCATAGAACATTGTTATCTTACTGAGGTATTGTTCGGATACAGTCCAGGCAAACGGATGTGTGAAGTGTTTTTGTTCAAAAAGCACTGTTGTCTTTACTAAAACAAGTCAAACATATGTGAGTATGTATGCTTAAAGATAGGTTTATGAGGATGTTTAGTATTTTTGCGCTCAAAGACTGTTATTGGGTGTCACTAGGAGTGTTTATATACACCTGAGCTCTAACAACACTCTTAATATCGTACCTGAAGGACAGGATGTGTGCTTTTTATTTCTCAGTCATTATAATTGTGTGTCGAACAAATCCGTAGGCTCTGTTGTAAAAGGCAGAAGTGTTTGAAGGCGGCTTGACCTTGCCGTCATCGCTGCCTTAAATGTGTGGGCTCGGCAGTGGAAAGTAATTTTCATTGGTCTGACCTGTCCTTCAGTAATTCTGTCATCTTCTCTGTCTCTGGACATTCAGAACACCTCTGATGACATCGCTGTTCTGTTTGTTTATTTCTTTTTTTTTTTTTTTTTTCTGATAATCTAATAATTTATGAGACTCCCAATCTGATTAAATTCTATAATTGCCTTGTATGGGAACTCACTTTTTATTATTAAACCTCTGTTCAAATACAGACTCTATATATGAAATATTTTAATATAATAGGATATGGGAAATTTTAACACAGACATAACAAAGCCATTGTGATCTTTTAATCATGCTTATTGATACTTGTATATTGAAAAGACTACATTATATAAAGGTGAAGAAATGCTGGTGATTTTAGTATAAACATTAAGGTGAAATGACGCTAAGAGAATAAAATGTTTGGGACTTTTTAAATGTAGTTGTGTTTTGGTGGGTGAACAGTGTTTATTCAGTGAAAACGAAGACTACAAAACAGAATATGGACCAATATAGTCAATTTTTCTCTTGACTGAGCGTGAGTTGAAGGTTTTTGATTTGGTCTGATTTCTTACAGTTTCTAATCTATGTATTATATAAGCAAAAATGTATTTAGGAACAGAAAAATATGTTTTTGGTCTTCATGCACAAAATTGTCTTTCATAAAAAAAGCTGAAAATAAAAATAGCCTGTGTTTGTACAGAGTAAATTGCAGAAGTGTGGACTCAAGTCACATGACTTGGACTTGAGTCATGAATCAAATCGACTTTACAAAATCAAAAAGACTTGCAACTGGACTTGGACTATAACACCAATGACTTGTGACCTCACTTGTCCACAGGAGAAGGAATGTATGGATTCCCTAAAAAATTAAAGTTATGACCTGACTTCACTTCAAACCCTAAGATTAAAAAAATATGTTATTAAAAAGTGTGCAGGGAATCAACTCTTCACTTTCCTGACAAAAGATGTTTCAAAACAATGGCTTTGTCCCACTTCTGGTAAATTGTGAACACACAGCAGCTAGAAATGGAGAAAAAAACATGCATCAATACAGTTTTTGATGTTGATAACAATAATCAATATTAAAATCGTGTATATTTGTAAACCTTAGTACATGCATAACAGATAAAGTACATTTTGAGCACCGTGATACTTTTATACTTTATATCATTTGACAGTTTTATTAAATGACACAATTCCTGGAAAATTAATATTAAAAATGCCAAGACCACAGTTTCAGCAATAAAAATTATATTTGAACAATATGATGTTACTTTTTAAAGCTGATATCAGCCAGTATCAAAATTGTTGCTATTTGTAACAATTAAAGGCCGGTAACATCTTTATTATGAATTCTGCTTTTATATCCAAAGGGCAGGATTAAATAAGGTTTTGTCCTTTACAGAAGAAAATTGTGTCTTATCAAACTTTGTCAACAATGTCAACTTTGCTTTCATGTGATGCATTGCATTAATATATATTCTACTTCTAGATGAGGTGAATCAAATTCAAATTAATTCAAATTGTATACATTATCTCTCATTTGCTTTCTTTAATACTGAAACTAGAGCGCAAAACAAAGCTGGACGTGGATAAGACCCCGTCCCCGCCGCTCTGCAGGGTAGTCACAGAGCACTGGCAGAGGTGTACCAACCTTATCAGTACACTGTTTGATTTTAAAGTTCTTTGCACTCTCAACTTTAATTTCATGTCTTTGTAGTTCACTCATTTTTTTCTGTAGTTCAGGTAAAAAGAATAAAGAGTTTAATGGTATGTTTTAATTCAGGCTTTGACAGATCTGGATCTGGCCTCTATTTTCTACCCCAGCATGAATAGTCCAATTAGTTAATGTCATTTTTATTCATAATTATACTTGATTTTCATTAAATAAATGATTTTGTATGACTGGACCTGCCAAACTACTGACAGCAGACTTGCTTTTTTGCGCTGTAGGTTTAAAATCTTTAATGCAGTTTGACAGATGATAGTTGACACCGTTTTTGCTGCTGCACAAAATGACTGCAGTTCCTGTATGTTATTATGACTGTGTAAAATTTTTATTAATCTGGACAGTGCCACAGTGCTTATGAAAATGCATCTCCCTTAAAGCAGTGGTTCTTAACTTGGGGGTCAGGACCCTCACAAGGGGTCAGGAGATGAATACAAGGGGTCCAGAGATAATTTACTTTAATCAAAACTCTGCTACACAAAATAATGTGTTTTTCAGACTTTTTTCTAATCTTGTGTTTCAAAAGGATAAAATAAAAAGGACATTGTTTAAGTCATTTTTAAAGCAATAGTTATCTGGTTCCATCTTCTCAAATGTAAATAGTTTCTGGTTTTCTTAGTCTAGTAAACTGAATATCTTTGGGTTTTGGGAGTTTGACATCTGAAGACATCACCAAGGACTGTAGGAAACTTTGGTGGACATTGCTCGCTGTTTTCTGACATTCTACGAACCAAATAATTCATCTGTTACTTAAGAAACTAATCAGTAGATTAATCGAAAATAATCATTAGTTGCAGGCAGCTCTTACTATGACCAGCCCGTTCTTCTTTTATGAATATCATTTTACATGCGGCAAATGGCATTGTATATTTTTTGGGGCTGGCCCCAGGCCTGACCCTAGGGACCCCAGATCACTAAACCCGCCCCTGCTGATTTAGATTTTTTTTGTTTTTGTTTGTTTGATTATTTTCTTGAGATTTCAGGTACATCAGAAGCATATAACCAGACCCCGTCAAAAAAAAGAGCTCTGTCTCCTGCAAGTCAGCGTTGAGGGCTCTACAACCGGCTAAACTACCTTGTCATGCTCGGCGGTGACATCATCATTGAGCGTCCTCTCTTCAGACAACGCTCGGTCATGTTTACCGTTTAATTCAGTGATCTGAGGCTTTTGTGCTGTCCACAATAAGCTGTTGAATCGCTATTTTTTTTGTATGTATTGTGACTATACTTTGTAGTTAACGCTAATTTATTTCAACATGGAGTCCGGAGAGGCCAAGGAGGAGAGGGCAGGCTCTCTGTCGGCGGCGCAGAGAAGAGCAGAGCTCCGGAGGAGAAAACTGCTCATGAATTCAGAGGACAGGATGAACAGAATCGTGGGCTCCACTAAAAACGAGTCTGAAAACAACGGTATGCTATGCTAACTGATGCAGTTTACACTACAGTGCTGTTCGTGACTGTCACCTGCTCCATCTTACTGCTGCTGTTTTAACTACAGTCAGCACATTACCTTTGTCCACAAGCAGTATCATCATTTCAGTATTCATATTCAGTACAAATATATGAATAGAAATATGGGTGGCACATTCCCCCAGCCTGGGATTCAAACCAGAAACTACCTGGTCCCACTGTAACTCTGCTGACTCAAGATGGCGCTGTTGAGCTGAAACAATTAGTCGATTTATAGATTAGTCATCCACAGCAAATTAATCGCAACCATTTTTTTTATAGTCGATCAACCATTTAAGGCATTTTTAAAGCTAAATTGCCAAAAAATCTCCTAGCTCCAGCTTCTTAAATATTGTCAGTGTGAATATTTGGGGGTTTATTAGTATTCTGTGATAGCAAATGTAACATCTTTTGGTTTTGGACTGTTGGTCGGACAGATCAAGCCATTTGGATACGCCATCTTGGATTCTGAAAAATCTTTATGGTCATATTTCACTATTCTTCTGACTTATTTATTTATTTTTTAGCAGATCAATCAATATGAAAATAATCGATAGTTGCAGACCTTGTTCTAAGCCTAAATGTCAATGCCAGATGTTTGACAGCTACTATAGATAAAATCTGTCCATTCAGTCTCTTTGTCAGTGTGACAATACACCTGTAGCTCATAACACCATCTCAAATTGAGCCAAACTAACACTGGAACGTGAGTTTATTTTGGCTGATTAGATCTCCTCTCCTTACTGTAAATGTGTGTACAGACTGTGGTTTATTCGCATCTCACTCAAGAAGTGTGGGGAGAGAGAGAGGGGGGTACGACATGCAACAAATGAAACAAACAGTTGCTGTGGTATGCATCTTAACCACTGAGCCACCACGACGCCACCTAAACTTAATTTTTAAGGAAATGTGACCAAGGCATGTGCTGATTGGGACATTTTACACTTAAAATAAATAATCTTGTCAGCGCTCTCTGGTGGACAAACTATGCAATTGTGACACTGTTTCAAAAGCACTAAATTACTAAACTTTGGCATTTCCGCTCTGCAATTTCTTGTTACATATCAAACAAACTTATATGGCAATACCTGTCAATCTGTGACCAGCTAAAACCAGCCATAAATATCGGCCGCTTTGGTGTATCACTTTTTTTGATGTCCCATCGGGTACTTATAATTTTCCAGGAACAGAACTTGATTGGATGTATGGTTGTGTGTCAGGGAGAAACTCCTCACAATGCTTTTCTGACATGTTATGGACATATACAACACTTAACCTGTGTGTCATACAGGTACAGAGGATGGCAATGTGCCACAATGTTTTTGAGCAATTGCTTTCTGTCAAGTTGGACTCAGGTAGGATTTTGACATTTAAAATTATGTCACTACTCAGCAGAGCCTCTTGAGTCCATGGGGCCAGTCACAAAGAAGCTTCCTCTAACATCTGGGCTACTGGTCGTTATACACTTCATGTAGTTTTTAAACTGAAGTGAAAACATACTGTACCCGTTGTCAAATGTAGGGTTGCAGCTATTAATATTTTTATGATTAATCATTAATTGTTTAGTCTATAAAATGTCAGAAAATAGTGAAAAATGGCCATCACAATTTTTCAGAGTCTTCAAATTGCTTGTTTGGTCTTCCCAACAGTTCAAAACATAAAGATATTCAATTTTATATGAAACACAAAAAAGCAGCACAATTGTCACATTGATTGGAGATTGGAACCAATCATCATTTTCCTAGATAAATAAGTCACTGATGTTGTCTTATATCCTCAGCTGGAGCGTCCCTGCGTCCCACAGAACCCCGCTTTCACCTCGATCTCGACAGGACAGAGCCGTTGTCGTCATCCTCATCTTCCCCGAGACCGTCTCCCTTCCTGCCAGAGGCTTCGGGGCTCGGCAGCCGCTCCCACAGCGCCACCCCAGAGAGGAGGGGCTCGCCCCTGCCAGGCTGCAGTGAGCCACACGGAGGCTCTCTGGAAGACGATATCGGAGGGGTCCGACAGAGACCGAGGGGGGAACGGGCATCAGACGACCTCAGCAGCTCCCCACGTCGAGGCCTCCAGAAATACCTGTCCCGTTTTGACGATGCCATGAAACTGCGGGGTCAGCTGGCCAATGAGAAGCCGGCCCAGGACGGAGGGTCCGACTCAGAGGAGTTTGATCCCTTCAGAATCTTCAGGCTCATCGGCAGCGTCCTCCTCGCCGTTTTTGTTAGGGTTTTTGTCTGCAAGTATCTGGTGAGTCTGCTCGCTGTTGACACAGTGTTGCTGTGATAACTGTGAGATTGGCCCATTGCTTAGTTCACATAACTGATGAAAATGTAGACACTAAAGTCATCCATGGGCCTCTGATAGACCATTAACCAGGTTTAGTGTCAGTACGTGATTAGCATCAACCAAGTAAGACATGTGACCATTCACAAATGAAATGTTGATTAGTGACATTTAAAACATCTTTAAGCCCATTTTGCTTCTGTGACTCCTAGTAATAAGCATTTAGTACTATTTAGAGCAAATGAGCTGAGTTTGTCTGTATTCTCCTCTCCTACCAGGTAAGCTAATCAACAGGCTAGTTGTAAACTTTGTGTCCTCCTCAAACATACACCAGCACCACGTTTTCACTTCCCATCTTATATAATCAGTGAGCGATTACTCAAACTCAACAGTACAGAAATAGCTAACAGTTTTTAGTCATTACATGAAAATAAGAGATCTGTTGACATTTTCTTTTTGCATGCATTCATTTTGTGGGAATATCACATATCAGCCCACATTTAATAATAGTGCATCTGACTACCAGAAACATGATATTATTGTGATAATGTAACTCATATTTTTTCCTTCTAGTCAATATTTGCTCCATTTCTGACCCTCGAACTGGCCTATATGGGGTTGTCCAAATACTTTCCAAAGGTGAGTTTGCGCTAGATATTTTGTTAGAATCAGAACAGGTTTATTGCCAAGTAGATTTTCACATACACGAAATTTACCTTGCCTGCATTTCTTATCCCTTCCCCATTGTTATAGACTCAAATTTAACATGTATGCAAACAGTGTAATTTGGATTCTTATATTTTAGCAATGATTTCCAAGAAGTAATGTTGTAATGATCAATGTGAAGACACACTTTGGAGGTGTCAGTGTGGAAAGCTGAAAGCAGTGACATGCATGATTTTGATCAAGGTTAAGTAAGGTTTTGTCATAATTACAGTTGGCTAATGTTGCACTTTTTAGTTTTTATTTTTCTTAGCCAAGATTTGGCATTAGTTTTGACAAAAGTTGGGTCCCAGCTAGACATGTTGTTGTTGCACTGACTTCCTTGTGCTATGGCTGACAGCCCAGTCTTCGTAGCCACAACCATCTCACTGCTGGCCACACCCACAGTGGATATCATTGAAAGTTTATGTAACCTGGAGGGTGACACACGGCACATATTTTTAATTATAGAAATGTTTAATTTAAATGTGAGAAAAGTGGCATATTGCACCTTTTTGTATATTGATTAAAAAGTATATTAGTTAAAAAGTATTAAAAAGTATATTGACACGATAAAATGTATATCCCAAAGGCAAATAGTAGTGATGAAAGGGTTAGTCGATCACCAGAGAAATATACAAACAACAATTTTGACAGCTTCATTGTTTAAAGCAATGGCTTATTTGCTTTCTGTCTGAGCATTAGATAAGAAGACTGATATGTCATCATGTCTATATGCTAAATATGAAGCTAGATCCAGCAGGTGATTAGCTTAGCTTAGCATAAAGACTAGAAAACTGGAAACAGCTAGCCTGGCTCTGTCCAATGTTCAAAAATACACCAGGCAGCTGGCAGTCACTTCCTGGTGTCTTGTCGTCACCGTGAGGTTCCCAGGCAACCAGCAGAGAGTCCAGGAGGGTCCGTTTTTTTTTTTTTTATGTATGAAACAAATGAGATATAATGTGTTAATTACTGAGCTTTAGAGGTGCTGGTAGGTACTGTATTTTTTTATTTTTTTTTCTCGACAGAGCCGGACTAGCTGTTTCCCCCTGTCCCCAGTATTTATGCTAAGCTAAGACGAAACATGGAACTATGACATTAAGTCATTTTTCAAGCAAAAATGTGTTTTATTTGCTTTTCTGACATGTTATTGACAAAACTTAACTATAAAAAAAATAAATAAAATGGATAAATCAATAATGAGAAAACATTAGTTGCAGCCATGCATCATAGTGTGTTTGCATTATACTCCTGTTCCTCCAGGTAGAGAAGAAGGCCCAGACCACTGTGCTGACTGCTGCCCTATTGCTGTCCGGTATCCCCGCTGAGGTCATCAACCGCTCCATGGACACCTACAGGAGGATGGGTGACGTTTTCGCTGACCTCTGTGTTTACTTCTTCACCTTCATCCTCTCGCATGAGATCCTGCTGCTCATTGGCTCAGAGACTCCCTGATGGACCGGGAGGATCTCAGTAACCCCGCCTCCCCTTTCTTGTTGTCCCCTCCCTCTGTCTCCCATAGCAACAAGGCATGGTCATTTACGTCGGCTGACGTGGGTTTGTTGTTGACAGTCTGGAAGCGAATCCTCGCTGCCTTATGATCAGGGTCGCGCGTCAGCTGGATAAGTGCTCATTAATTCAGCGCTTCAGGATTCCAATAAGGCTAAGCTACATGTGACCAGAGGGTCCTGTGTTTGTTACAGATCTCCAAGTCAATTTTGCTCTGGACTGAACCTGAGAAACAAAGACGGTTTGTGTTTGCTTGTGCGAAGAATGCACAGTGGCATTTATTGTGCTAAGTGATATTTATTTGTCAGGTCTAGCACAGAAAATAGTAAATGTCATATTCGAGAGTGGACAACAGTACAGTTCATCATCAGTCTGGCAGCCATAGATTCCATTTAACTTATGAGTGGGGAAACACTGGAGTCCCTCAAGGGCTGGGTGATATTTCTGAAACCGACATCACATCATTAATTTCAAAATTCTGATATTGAGGCATATCACATTATTAAAGCATTTATGTTAAATCAAACAAAATAATTAAACTGCTGTTCACTGCAATGAACTGTCTTCCACCACTATGCGTTACATCAGAAAAACTCTTCACATGCGTTAAACAGAAACTTAACACCACACTGATAGGCAGTGTTTTGCTGCCCTCTTTGGTTGAACGTTTCAAGTGTGTTGCACCTGTAAACACACCCAACAGTGATGTCACGATGGACTGCCGCGTCCTGGAGTACACTTCTACATCACTGCATCAGCCACCATAAGCTACTGGTCTTAACCGACCAATTAAGATTGTAGCTGCAAATTGAGCGACGCTGCGTTTTATTGTTTATGAAGTCAGCTTTTCGTTTGTAAGAGAAACAATGTGTTATTTATTCTTTAAAATTTACATAGTCTTGCTTCAAATAACAGCATTTTGTAAAAAGATGACACTGTATGTTGATATTGTCATGATACAATTTACTGAAAGCTGATAGTATAGTAGAATAGTATTGAATTATTTCCACCTCCTTCTAAATCCTAATCATCTCCAAAGATGGTGCATAAGCTGTGCAGGCTGTTATATTCTCAGCTAATACGACGCAGACTCCTCAGCAGGTGTCTGACTCTGCTATAAAAAAACAATTATTAGAACTGCTGATGAAATTTAGAGACAGTTGATCTCCCTAGCTGAACTAATATACACCACTATGGATATCTATTTGTCATATTAGTCAGCCCTGCAGTGCGTCAGGCAGGGTTGGGGTCAGTATTTTCAGTTCATGTCATTCATTCATCTAAACTTTACATAACTCTAGCTGGATGAAGGCAACATATTTCGGTAAAACTTACGCAGTTCATACATTCTGTAAAAAAACAAACACTTGAATTAACTGAAATGTAAGTGAATTTACCACAGCCTTGAAGTGAAGAGGTTTATTAGTGTTCTTGATCCGTTATGATTGACAGTCAATGACTGAATTAAGCAGAAAGCTTAAGACAGTATCATTAGGACTGACAGAAGCTGGTGGTTTCTATTTCCCTCTTACATATTATCATCTCCTCTGCTGATTTGTTGCAACATCTGCACCTCAACCTGTAGACGACCTTGAGGCTTTGCAGTTTGTGTCACAAAATATTTCCTTTAAACAAAAGTGTAATTAAATAGAGGTTTAGGACCATTTGAAAAATGTGTGTTCTGAGATTAGTTTCAAGATTCAAGAAGGCTTAAAACTTTGAATTATTTCTTTTTGTTATTAATCTCAGAGATCTGACATTTTTTTTCATACACACACACACACATATATAAAACTGAGATCAAGAGCTTTGATCTAGTTTTTAACATTTTTTAGTAGCTTGAAAAAAATAGAACAGAAAAAACAAAACTTTTATTGATGGAGCAACAGTAGTCAGTTCCTGATTATTTGAACTGGTGTCTTAAGAACTTGGACTCTCCTTTATTTTCATTGTGTTTACTGGTTTTCGGCTTTACAGATAAGTTCAGTGTAAATGACGTTTGTGTTTTACAAATAAAAGAGCGAAAAGGACAAAAAATGAATAAATGATTGACAGAGGATTTAAAAACAAAAACACACCACACGCTTAAGAATTCAATATGACAAGATTCATTGATGTGGTGTGTCCAGAAATAATGACAATGACTATAGGTCAACTTACAAATGAGGAGACTAAAAGCTTAGATTCAGCGTAGTCCAGAAAGAGACACCACATTTTCTCAAATTTGTTGGCACGAAGTATAAACCTGAGTTTCTCTAGTTTTAAGTGCTGTATGACATCTTTTAACCATAAAATATAACTGGCAGGCTGTGGGGTTTTCCAGTTTAGGAGAATTACTCCTTTTAATTGGTGGAAATGAATCATATGTGTTTTATGTTGTGACAGAGTTCCTCATAGGCAGTGCTTTAAGTTATAGTTTCTGTTGCGATCTGTCATCTAAAGGTCCACCTGTGTTATGAACAAGTTTTCTTACTTCATTTAAGTTGTGAAGGCAGAAGAAGCATTTAGTCCTTAAACGTAAAGTGTGTTATTTTGCACGGCTATGAGCTTAAAAACGATATAAACTTCATACAGTATATGTACATAATGAAAAGTGTGACTGACAGGAATGTTTTGGGTTTTACTGGAAAGCACTGTCACTGCACATTAATGTGAGGCAGTGGGAGTTTGTACGCTTATTTGTGCTGAGTAATTGTGGTGATGTGTCCTGTTTTGCTTTGCTCAAGCCTCGTTCATACATACTTCATATATACTCTCTACTTCTGTGCTGTTGTGTCCTCTCTCCATAGTTTTAATTTCATCCAAATTAATTTATTAGTGTGATTTTTTTTTTCTTCATGTAAATGAATTGTGATTTATCCTAAGACTTGTCTGACCTACTTGATTGTTTTTGATAAGGTTTACAGAATAACTGTTTTTAATGGCTCTTACATATTTGAACTTCAGTAACAAATTTAGTGTTGACATGATGTAAACAGTCTCTGCTTAAAAACATACACAGGAATGAATAACCTGACAATTCATACCAAATAAATACTACTTGTGTGACATACTCTGTTTTGAGTTTCACTTTCTTCATTTATTTTATTTATTGGGTTATACGACAACAACGACAGTGGACATTAACAAACATTTCTGAAAACCTACTTTCCTGTGATAGTTTGCTTGTAGGCCATCCTTTAGAAAAGCCTTGAGTTGAGGTTGTGACTACTTTTTACATTTTATTTGACTAGTTCTGAAGTTGAAGTGGGGTCCATTAAGGCCATCAGCAAAATGAAGAATACGTTCACAATATTATTATTATTATTATTATTAAAATTATTCCAGTTAGAAGAAGATTTAGAGGTGGGGCTTGGCAATAATTCAGTATTATCGTTTCCCACGTTGAAGCGTTTTTGACTGATGAAATGCAGGCCAGTGAAATATTTGATTATAATATACAGTGTGTAATTTTGCATACATTTTACATATCAAGATAAATTTCGATTTTGGAAAATATTCCTAATTCTTCTTTAACGTCATGGTATTAATTTTGACCATATTGCCCAGCCATATTTAGAGGAAGAGAGGAGTGTTAGGTTTAGAGGTTTCACTGTAGTCAAATATTTTTTAATTGAGGGAATAGTGGGGATTTACAGCTGATAAAAGCAGCATAGAACAGTATACAAACACGTTAACAAAAGCCATTAAAAGCAAGTAATATGAAAGTACACTGAGAAAAAAATATATGTTCCAGAGACAAAACAAAAACAAAACTCAATCACAAGTTTTATTTATATAGCGCCAATTCATAATTCATAACAGAAGTTATCTCATTGCACTTTTCCCATAGAGCAGGTCTAGACCGTACTCTTTATAATATTATTTACAGAGACCCAACAATTCCCACCAAGAGCAAGCACTTATACGTTTGTGTATATATATATATATATATATATATATATATATATATATATATGAATGTGTAACATAAAATACTAGAGTAATAGACCAAGTTGTCTTCCCCCCCCTATTAATTCTCCACCTGTCTTAGTCATCACTATTTTCTATTAAATGTAGCAAAATAAAAAGTACAACACATTCCTCTGATATTTTATAGAGCAAAAGTATTAGTACTATAAGAATAAAAAGAATATATATACTTTGTATAAGTACTAAAGGAAAATCCTTAAGTAAGTTCCAGTTCTGCCCACGTCTGCAAGATCCTAGTAAAAGAGGTCTGCGGTTCTAATGTGTTTCTATTTCTCTTCCTATATGTGAAAATATTTGGCACCATCTGTGCCACTCAGGCTGCAGTACAACATTTTAGCCGCCCTTCTGACCTCCCACCGCGGGGTGGCGCACTGCGCTGTTCACCCTGCGAGTTTGTGAATTTAACTGTCGCAGTTTTTTTACGTGCAGGTTCAAAGACACAAACAAACGTCCACCGCACAAGGGTCGTCATTATCTGTGAACTAATTTGGCTTTTTTTTTTAGATTTAACTTCGTCGAATAGCAATGGGACGTGAGTCGAGGTATGCCAGAATTATCAGGTCAATTTGGTGTATTTATTATGTTGAATCGATCGTGACTAACTCCTGTGACTGCTAAATTTAAGATGTATTAATTTCGATGGCTACTTTCGATTAGCATGCTAGCTGCGACATCTTGATGTTAATGCACATTAGCCAACAGTTAATCTCATAATGCCCTGAAATATGACTTAAAAACAACAGTTAGCTAACTGTCAGCTAACATGATTATTATGCTGTTTGGTCCTCAGACACTACAGGAAACGTTCCGCGTCTCGGGGACGGTCAGGTAGCCGATCTAAGAGTCGCTCCCCGGACAAACGCTCCAAGAAAGACGACCGAAGCAGGCGGGAGCGTTCACGGAGCCGGGACCGCCGCAGGTCCCGGTCCAGAGACAGAAAACGAGCCAGGTGGGTGTTACTGTTCAACGTTACTGTATGTTGACAACGCGTGAGTGTTAAAGAGAGAGACTGTATCTGTTTACACATAATAATTTTTTAAAATAGATATGTTTATTGATTTCACAGAGCAAAACAACACTTTCAGGGACAGCCCCCCAAAAGAAAACCAAATACAAAAAAAACAGCATAAAAGCAAAACACAATAACTGTGCTCCTAGACACCTACACAGACAAGAGATTATTACATAATGTAAGACAAACAAACTTAACAAAAAGTAGTAAGAATGGTAGAAATATCCAATCCAATATAGGACATAAAAGACTCCCATGTTCTATGAAATACACTGTCTTTAGAATGTAGCCAACATGTCAAGTTATCTAGTACAGCATATTCAAGTATGACCTTATGCCACTGTGTTATAGTTGGGGCTTTGTCTGTTATCCAATTCAGAAATATGCATTTTCTTGCACTGAATGTTAGCATTTTATAAAGATTGCCTTTATATTTATCAGCAATAAAGCCATTTGGTGTCCCAAGTAGCATGCATAATGGATCACTTTCTAGATTAATGGCTAAAATTGTATTAATTTCCTGCTCTATAATATGCTTAAACTTCTGTATTTCCCAGAAAGACAACAGGCAATGGGTGAGATTAGCCGTCTCTATTTTGCACTTGAGATATAGAGAAGAGAAGTCATCAATAAACTTATGCTGTTGGGAGGAAGGGATGTGGGCTCTGTGTAAATTCTTGAGTTGAATAGCTTTTATTCTATTACAGATGCTAAAGGTCCTCGCACTCTCCCAGGCATCATTCCATTGATCATCTGTTATATCTACATTAAGTTCCTTTTCCCAAGTTTCTTTTAAGCACAGGGTGCCTGCATTACCATACTCTAAGCATATTGTGGAAGAAGCTTATAGATTTGCCCACCTGTAATAAGAAAAGCTGTCTCTCTGTGAATTTCTTATTCTCTCACGAATAACTTTGATTGGACAGTAATGTAGTGTCCCTCTAACATAATGCTTTATCTGTAAGTAACGAAAAAAAATCTTGTTTTTGAATATATTCTATTTTTTGATTATAGCCCGCCATGCTTTAATGGTAACTACTGTAATAGGGTTGTTACAGGCAAATGTCAGAGATTTAAGCTTTTTAAGAAATAATAAGTTATGGGAAATTTGGACATGGCGCCTTCCATATCAAACCATAAAGATGTGGGCTCTTTATACACCCAGTCAGCTATAAAGCGTAGGTGAGCACTAAGCGTTGAGGCGTGGCCTCTTCTTAGCCCATATAAAGGAACTAAACCAGCTATTTAAATTGTTGATAATTTTATGTGATAAGAGAATTGGGATCATTCAAATTGGATATAGTAATCTAGGCAGGATGTTCATTTTCAACAGAGTAACACGACCCAACCAGGAAACAGGAAGGATGTTCCACCTCTCCAAATCCAATCTGATGCGTTCAAACAGGGGAGTAAAATTTTGTTTTGTACATTTGGTCAAAAGCAGGTGTTATGTATATTCCTAAATATTTGAAACCTGTATGAGACCATTTAAAATGGAAGGGAGATGGAATTTGAGGTTTTTGTTTTAGACTGCCCAGAGGCATTGCTTCTGACTTATTGAAGTTTATTCTATACCCTGAAAAGACACTGAACTTGCTGATGATCTCAATAAGGGTAGAAGTGGCCTGGTCAAAAATATCAGGACGTCGTCTGCATAAAGGGTAATCTTATGTTGTTTGTCCGTCATGGTTAGGCCATGTAAGTCAGGGTTTGTCCTAATTGCCTCAGCCAGAGGTTCTGTGGCCAGGGCAAACATGAGAGGTGAAAGAGGACAACCCTGCCTTGTACCCCTCTGAGTCCAGAAGTTGCGAGAACGCTAGCCATTAGTAAGCACTGTAGCAAGAGGATTGTTATATAGCAGCTTTCAAATTCAAGTGTATGTAACAGATACGGCCATTCGATGCGGTCGAATGCCTTTTCCGCATCCAGTGAAATATCCAGACCATCTATTGACTGCTGATGAAAAAACTGAACTGTATTTAGTAACCTGCGTATATTGTTGCAATAGTTACGACCTTTTAATAAAAAACTGTTTGATCCTCATTAATAAGCAAAGGAAGTAAATCCCCCAGCCGCGTAGCAAGTATCTTTGAGAGATAGCTTAAGATCCACGTTTAATAACGAGATTGGCCTGTAGGAGGCATAGTCCTCAGGTTGTTTACCCTTCTTTAAAATTAAGGAGATATTAGCCTCCCTCAAAGACATGGGTAGAACACCCCTTTCAAAAGAATCATTAAACATGTTCAGCAAAGGATCAACTAAAAGGTTCTGTAATTCTTTATAAAACTCACTTCTGAGCCCATCTGGTCCAGCCAATTTACCAGATTGCATCTCTCTAATAGCATGCAATATCTCTTCCTTAGATATAGGGGCATTAAGAGTAGATCCTCTGATAGACTGGGTAGATTAAGAGAAGAGAAAAAAGTGCCCATTAACTCTGGGTTGTCAGCTTGTAGTTCTGATTTATACAAATTTTAATAGAAGCTCCTAAATGTGTCATAGTGGTTGTAGAGTTAAATGATTGTCAACCATGACAATCTGAAATTGAAGAAATAGTTTGGGAATCTACCTTTTTTCTTCGTTAGATAGGCCAAATATTTGCCTGCTTTATCACTGTGTTCGTACATTTTTTGCATGTTTTGTTAAGAGAGTCTAATGTGGAGCAGAGTGCTGAAATTTCTTTAAGCTTCCTTGAAGATGGATTTTTAACATAGTCTTCTCAGCCAGTTTAAGTTTGGATTCTAAGATTTCCCCTTGTTCAGCTTGTCTGCTCTCAGTTTGCCATTGACAGGATCAGCAGTATCTTCCAGCGCCGAGATTCTAGTCTCCACTTTGGAAATCCGCTTTTCATGACTGTCCAGTTCTTCATGTTACATTTGCAACAACTGCAACAGTGGCCCAAGCTTTTCATCGATGACTTTGGAGCCGTAATCTCAGAGATCGCCTCCTGAAGCGCTGGCTCAAGTGCGCTAGCTCTTGCGTTAGCTTCTTCACTAGCTTTTTGGCTAAAGTTTGGGTTTCTTCTATGCGACATTTTCTCAGACTTTCTCAAAAAGTAGTTGCTGATACTCATTATGTGTTGTGGAATTGTAAAAGTTTGCGAGTTGTAATGTTTGCAGGTTATAATGTAGAAAATTAGCGTAGTGGAGCACCCGCTCTGCTAAACCTGACCTCTCCTCAAGCTCCCATCTGGAGAACTCCCACACATAACCATTTTTAAGTAAACCAGCTGCAAGAGGACTCAAGTCTGTTTGTATTTACACCCTACAGCCAATAGTACATGAGGGGTGGGGTTTTCTATTTGACATGATGAGATGCTCCACAATCCATGGTTTCAGTCGTTGTTTGAGATCACTTGAGATAATGAAATGGACCAAGTGTAAAATTTTCCTGAGAAGTGAAAGAGACCAGTGTTATCTCCCTCTCTTCTTTTGAGTTTTCATGTCACATGTTTGCCTTTGCTGTCCAGGCGCTCCAGGAGCAGAGAAAGGAGGAGGTCCAGAAGCAGAGAGAGGAGGAGGTCGGGCAGCAGGACCCGAGTCCGGAGGTCCCGATCTGGGAGCCCCGGCAAGAGCAGGAGACCAGATGAAAAGTGAGTCTTCCTTTAAAAAAATAAAAAAATAAAAAATAAATAATCAAACATCTCAAGACGTAACTGACAGCTCTGGTAACTAAAGCCCCTGGATAACATGCTGGCAAATGTTTATGATGGGTAGGTTTTCTGTCAAAGGCTGAAATTTCAATATGCTACTGTTTTTCTTATTCTCTTCATTGTTATCTTCTCTGCAGGTCAAGGAGCAAGGAGAAAGACAGCATTGATCCTTTATCTGAAAAGAAAAAGATTAAAGAGGAGAAAGAGGATGAGAAGGTTGAGGATGTAAGTTCCATATATTCAGTCCTTGCTAACCTCTAAAAGGTCACCACATAGTAGATGGGGGAATGTTTCTGATCTTTCCACTGTGTCCATGCAGCAAGACTTTGACCAGAACAAGCTGGAGGAGGAGATGAGGAAGAGGAAGGAGCGTGTGGAGAAGTGGAGGGAAGAGCAGAGGAAGAAGGCCATCGAAAACATTGGAGAGCTCAAGAAAGAACTGGAGGAGATGAAGCAGGGCAAGAAGTGGAGCCTGGAGGATGACGATGGTGAGGAAGCACTGTTAAAAATAACCAGCAACACTTTCATTTAAACCTACCAGGAGTGAGCCACGGTAACTCAATTGATGTTTGGGTTGACATGTTTATCCTGTGAGTGTAAGGTCTTGAGTTTAATTCCCCATGTGTTGTTTTATTGTAGAGAAATCCTGGTGTCTAAATGATAAAGCATTCTTTTCTCCTAATTCTCCTAACGCCCAAAAATGTCCCAAAATATCCTCCTCTCCAAGGATTATTTTAATTGTCAATCGAACCATTGATTGTTATTCCCCACCACAAGTTGATGTGATGTTTTACCGTCTTTTACTTGTTTAAAGAGTAAGTAAGTTTTGGCTGAACTCTGGAAATTAAAAAAATGCCTCTAGAACGTAAAATAAGTATCAACATGGGCAGTGCTGGGATGGGGCGCAATTGGATAGACCTACAACCAATCAGAGCAATATAATGTGTGGCGTTACGTAGCGCTGAACGACATGCAAGTTGAGGCGGTGCTTGATCTGTTTTCAAGCAGGGAAAAAATGGCGCCCTGGTCACAAACTTTGGTGGTTTGTGACGAAAGCTGCCACCATATACATCACCTGCTTCCAGATCTGCCAATAGCATATTTAAATGTAATAGCCGTGTTTCAACCTGCAGAGGGCAGTCGCTGTGCATATTTATAACACAATATGTAGACTTCAAATACTTTGCGCTAAAATGTCAAGATTTCGACCTGAATCCATCAACATCATTATTAAATACCCATATACATTAGTTTTCAGCTGAGAAAAGGTTTTGGGGTTTAGTTACTCTTTAAAAACAAAGTATAGAATTTCATTATGGATTCAACAGTTATTTTAAATAGTGAAAACATTGTTTGCATTGTGAAACTTTTTCCAGATAATGTTAGGTATTTGTACTTAATAAGTAATTATATCAGTTAATTAAAATCAGGTTTGATGCAGAGCCTTATACTGTATTTGACTCTTCATTTCAGACGATGAGGAAGATGTTTCAGCTACAATGGATGGAGACGATGATGAAGATGGGGAAGAGAAGGGTGAGCTGAAAGAGAAGGAGATAAAAGAGGAGAAAATAGAGGAGGAGGAGAAGGAGACTCTCATGGAGCAGCAGGCCGAGGACGACGACGTGGATCCTCTGGATGCCTACATGGAGGAAGTGAAACAGGAGGTGAAGAAGTTCAACATGGGAGCCATGAGAGGAAATGATAAGGTGAGTGCTAAGGGACAATACTGCTTTACTTTAGCCTGGAGCCAAGTCTTCTGATATTTAATGTCTGGGTTATGAAACATTATTTGACAACCACCTCCTGTCATCCTAAGTTACTGTTGACTCAAAGAATCTTTTTTTTTTTTTTTTACAACAGTGACAAGTAAGATAACTAATTAGAGCATAGTTTAAACAGAATAGTCTTGTTTAAAAAGTACAGCAAAATATGCAAAAGAAAGGATCATACAGTGTCTTTGAAAAGCCAGAAGTGCAACCACCTGCTGAAAATTATAAATGAAATAATAATAAATGTAGATAAACTATGGTTATTTTGTAATGCAGGGCTACAGAAGTCCTACATTTATCCACACTGCTAATTGCTAACTGCATTTTTATTATCCAATGTCAGTTGTCAATGGCAGTTTGTCTACTAGTGTTGGATTTGATGTTGTCTCGGGTTTTCTTCCTCTGTTTTGCCAGATGATATTCATGTTTTTTTTTTAATCTTCAACAGAAAGGAGCAATGACCGTAACCAAAGTGGTGACAGTTGTTAACACCAAGAAAGGACCTCACACTCACAAGAAGAAGGGTGAGCTGATGGAGAATGACCAGGATGCTATGGAAGTGAGTTGTTTTTTAACCCTCATCCATGTTTTGTTTGTGAAGCAGCTCATATATTCACCTGCATTTCTTCAATACTGATGTTTTTTCTTTCATAAACTAAAAGTGTTCCTTTTTCCCGAAGCAACATTACTCTTCTCTCAGATTTAAATTGTGTACCCATCAAACAACATTTCAGTCCTGGTGTTTCATGAATGAAATACAGATCCTGTTTTAGACTCATTGGGCAAAAAGCTTAACAATGTCATCAAGTTACCCCCGATGGACCACACTGCTAACTGCTAACTATCCAAAATGTCACCGATGTGTTTGACAGTACTCATCAGAGGAGGAGGAGGTTGATCTGCAGACTGCTCTGACGGGCTTCCAGACCAAACAGAGGAAAGTCCTAGAGCCAGTTGACCACGGGAAGATCCAGTACGAGTCGTATCGCAAAAACTTCTATGTGGAGGTCCCTGAGCTCGCCAGGATGACTCCGGAAGGTCAGTAAACCGAACACAGGAGATTGAGTTTTCAGTTATGATTAGCTCTTATCCCACCACTGAGATTTTCAATACAAAAACTGCCACATATCCCCTACGGCTGTACACTCATGATTTGAATTGATATGATGCACATTTAATATCTGTGTTGTACAAATATAATTTTATCTGTACACATCCAAATACAAGCTTCTGCGGTTAGGGTTTACAATAATTTGCCCGCCAGTTTCAGGCTGATATTGGTTTATTATTTGGACTGGGTATGGAACCTCAACAGAAATGTGTTTGTAGCATTGAGTCTTGAAAGAGGCCAAGTAATGAAAAATGTCAAGTATTAAAAGTTTAATTTAATTTAAGGTAAATGCTTGAGTAAATTCTCTGGCTTAAACTAGCAAATACAGTACTGTGTGTGTGTGTGTGTGTGTTTTAGCACATATATATTCCTTGAGTAACTCTGCAGTAGTAGTACTGTAGTATTCAGAATATCTGTCTTTGTAAACCTTTACTACCCATATAACATCTGTCTGTTTGGCTGGTTTTAATCAATACAGAAGTGAATGCGTACAGGCTGGAACTGGAAGGCATTATCGTTAAAGGGAAGGGCTGTCCCAAACCCATCAAGGCCTGGGTGCAGTGTGGGGTGTCTATGAAGATCCTCGGTGCTATGAAGAAGTGAGTCTGACTGATGGTGACTGCTGGTGTGATGGACTAGGCAACTCTTTTAGGGCAATGTAGTAATTTAGCAATGATCTTGCCAATAGAAAATGAAGAAAGATGATTATCAGTTTCATGAAAAGATAGTTAGGCAGTCAGCTTGTGTGTAAATGGCTCGAGCACTGATTTATGTTCATGTGCAGAGAGCAACTCCCATTTTTTAAATGTGAAATAAATGAGTTCATATTCAGCTGGACATGACGTTGCAGGTTAATACAGTTACTTTGTTAAAACACTATTAAATAAGTATTTGCCCAATGTGTGTGTGTGTGTGTGTGTCATAACAAAAACCATAACCTTTAAAAAGTATAACCACTCATATCCCATTTAGTCTGCCCTTTTGAAATGTATATAAAACTTAATAGCATTTTTCCTTTCTCAGGTCAGACGAAAATCATATTCAGAATGTACATGACACTTGATTCTTTCTGACCAGAAACCGACACATTGTATTCGTGTTCATTTCTTTCTTCTCCCAAATGTACCCAGGCACGGCTACGAGAAGCCCACCCCCATCCAGGCCCAGGCCATACCTGCCATCATGTCGGGCCGAGACCTCATTGGCATCGCTAAGACCGGCAGCGGGAAAACCATAGCCTTCCTGCTGCCCATGTTCCGACATATCATGGACCAGAGGCCCCTGGAGGAATCCGAGGGACCAATTTGTAAGGAATAGATGTTAATAAATGTTTTATACTTCCTTTAAGCATCACTCTTAAGATTTACAGAAATGTTTCCTATTTCTATTGACTGTATTCAAATAGAAAAAAGGAATAACTGTGAAGTGATTTAGGACAGAAAGTAAGAACTTAGAAGTGGAGTTGTGATGTCCTACTCCTCTGCTTTTCAAAGACTTAGTTCAGGGCCCAAATGTAGGTCAAATGAAGACTTCACAGTGGGATGGTAACCCACTGGCTGTTATGCTTCCACAGCATTTCGTATCTTCTTTATCAGCCATCCTCAGAGTCATTAAAGTAAATTTTACCTCAGTTAATGTTCTTGGCAAATTCTATACATATTGTGTGCTCAAAATAGTAAAAGATAGAAAACATAATCTGTATTCTCATCCTGTTTTCTTCCCTCTCCCACAGCTGTAATCATGACTCCGACCAGAGAGTTGGCTCTGCAGATCACCAAGGAGTGTAAGAAGTTCTCCAAACAGCTGGGACTCAGGGTGGTGTGTGTTTATGGAGGCACGGGGATCAGCGAACAGGTAAACACACACACACACACTAATGTTGCCTGTTCATGTTATTTCCCCCAAGGGCTTTAATTGGCTTACAATGAGGTGCTTTTTCAATTAAAGTCTATCTAACACAGAAGCAAAGTAGAGGTAAATACTGCATTGTCATGGTGCAGGACAATCCTTAAAAAAATGATCTAACCAAAAGGCCTTAGTCGAACATTATGCATGTTACATGATTTATCACACACAACGGGACTTCATGTCCCTTATCACACTTTTTCTCCTCTTGCCCATTTCACTTTCATTAACTGTGTAAAGTAAGAGCAGAAATATGAAACTCAGAGTTGTTGTTCTCTTATTTTCTTGTTTCTCCTTTCATTGAGTATAGTTCTTTAAATCTCTTCAATTATTATTTGGCTGTGACCTGAGAGGGACAAATATGTGCAATGCTTAATTGGTGGAGTACTCCTTTTAAATGGAACAATTAATCCATTAATTAAGAAAAACTGATTGATCTGATGAAAATAATAATTGGTTGCAGCCCTAGCTTGGTAACAGTAAATTTGATTATATGGAATACTGTAACATGGTCTGCAAAATAAATAATCACTGCTATATTTGGTCAGCTGTTATATTTTAACTCTGAGCGTTGCATTAATACTCTCATTTGTTGCTGTTGGCTTCCAGATTGCTGAGCTGAAGAGAGGAGCTGAGATCATCGTGTGCACACCGGGAAGAATGATTGACATGTTGGGGGCCAATAGCGGTGAGTTCATACACCTTGACCGTCTCACTTCTTTATTCTGGTAGGATGTCAATGCCAATAAGCATTTTTGATGTCTTGTGAGCCTTTTGTTAATTACCTTGCATGGAATAAATGTTACAATATGATATGCATAATGAACCAAGTCAGTACCACTTACTAAACTGTTGACATTATTTGAGCACCTTTTGGGATCAGTCATATCTACAAGACAGTGGTGTGTTTCCTGAAGAACAGGGCAAGTACAGGTAGGTGGACCTGGTGCTGCCTCCGTGGTTCCTCAAACTCCAAGCAAGAGACGATCAAAATGTTTGATAAGTGTATTGTAACATGGATGTATCAGGATCTGTAATTTTGTTATATTAAAAGAAAGTAGCCTAAGTGCTCAACCAGGGTTCTACAGTGTTGTTGTTTTAGTAAATATACTCTCGTGTAAATTCTGCCTAGAAGTGATAAAAGGCACACATGTGCATCTTGATATTCAAAGCACAGAGAGATTTTCCAGTTATTTTCACAAATCACACATCCGTAATATCTCATGTCTCCATAATTGTTTTCTATTTGGTGCTCATGTGGCTTCTGGGAATAAATATCACTGTAGAGCCATGTACAGTACTGAGCATTTGCATAAAAATGTGAAGAAATACTGGAAATGTGTTTAGAAATATTGTTGTTATATTTGCTGACCCTTTTTTTTATTGTGCATTATGTAAATCTTTTATGAGCAGTTATTATAATAGAAGGGGGTTTTTGTTGTTTCCACACATGCGAGGTAATCTGTAATATGTTTCCCTTGTAGGTGAAAAGGCGCTTGGTCAGATAATTCTTGATGGGGCTCCATCTCTTGTATTGTATCTTGAGGCTGTTTTCTGACTTTTACAGGTCCCTCATGCCCATGAGATGGTACGCAAGACCAGAGACAACCAAAAACATTTAAAAATAGAAATAAAATAAAACTCTGGCCACTTGAAACTAGTCCTCAGAAGAATGTGCTGATGTTAGGATGCCTTGTTTTGTTAAGTAATGTCAAGTAGTCTTACTCTGAAAAAGGTTCTCTGTGATTGGTAGATTAGTTTAATGTTTTTTGAAGAAGGCAGGTCTGACTTTTCTTTTTCAAGTTAACAGTTTTCCTCATGCTCCCCTCCCTTGGTGTGTAGGTCGAGTCACCAACCTACGCAGAGCTACATATGTGGTGTTGGATGAAGCAGACAGGATGTTTGACATGGGCTTCGAGCCACAGGTGGGCCAGATTTATACGTTGGCATACACAGTTACTCGTACTTGTTCTATGCCTAATGCTGCAATTGTCAACTTCGCATGTTTGGCAGCCTCAGAAAGGAAGCAGAAACCTTTCTGGTTTAAAACCGTTACCTCACACAGTTGCTATCAACTAGATGTATAGTGGCACAATAATCAAAACCAGCACAAATTTAAGGACGAAAAAAAAACAATTCCAACAGTGCCACTTTCTTCTGTTACCTTGGATTTTATGCTGCACGGTAAAGCAGAGAAACATAAGATGAAAAAACTATATGCTCAAAAATGAGAATGAGTTGACAAAATTCACTAACCTCCAGGTGTCGTCTGGTTTGTCTACCAGGTGATGCGTATTGTGGACAACGTGCGTCCAGACCGTCAGACGGTGATGTTTTCGGCTACCTTCCCTAGAGCCATGGAGGCGCTGGCTCGTAGGATCCTGGCCAAGCCCATTGAGGTCCAGGTGGGAGGCCGCAGTGTCGTCTGCTCTGATGTGGAGCAACACGTGGTAAATCATCTACGTTTCATCTCTGTCTTATTGAAAAGTATTTATTTAAAAGTCACATTTGGTTTCTCTAGACAGACATCTAGATATACTCCAGTGCAAGCTTACCAGTATTCTGCTTTAGTTTTTATTAGATTGTCCTTTTTTTTCTTCCCCAAATTCTCATTAGTAACCCAGTCCAAATCAGACCACTCATCACTCATTGTCCCCCTCTCTCCTTTTGTTTCTGTAGCTGGTGATTGAGGAGGACAAGAAGTTCCTGAAGCTGCTGGAGATTCTGGGTCACTACCAGGAGAAGGGCTCGGTCATCATCTTTGTGGACAAGCAGGAGCATGCAGACGGACTGCTCAAAGACCTGATGAAAGCCTCGTACCCCTGCATGTCACTGCACGGAGGTAAGGGGTCACATTTGGGATGCACTGATTACAACTTGGTGATACTTGGATATTTTTTACAATTTGAATGAGCAGTTTCCTATAGTAATTCAGAATTCCAAATTTGTGACCGTAAACTACAGAAATGGTAACGTAAATGTATTAACAAATGTATTCGTCTCAATGTAAGGAATTAAGAATAACCTGTTTAAGACGATTGATTTTTGAGCTTACTGAGTTTAGCTGGATTACCATAAGAAGTATGTGCTTGTCTTTAGAAACAACTTGCAGGGGAATGAAATGTCACCAGATACACAGAGGATCTTACATTCAATATGAAAAGCAGCAAAAAACAACAACAAGAAAGAGTGGTTATTTTGGACCTTAAAAAACAAAGTAAAATCTTACATGGACAAAACTGCAGAAGTGTGGAAAATGGAAAATTAACGTGTATTTTTGATGGGGGAATCTCATTACCTGTAATGACCAAATCACATGTAACCCGGGGTTTTGGAGAGCACTTTCTGATTTCCTGCTCTGCTAACAGGAATATAAGGTCAACTATAATCAAGTATGACATTTTGCAACGTATATTATGATGTTAAAGGTATGTACACTGCATAGGGAATAAATACACTGACTATCAGAGGCTCTGATTCTTGTCTTACCATAACTCTGCAGACAGATCAAAGTGAAATAACCCATTTTGAAGAGCATCTATTGACGGCTTTCTGCCATGGATGTCTAGTTTTTGATCTTTCATATATTCCTTTCCTGCCGTCCTCCTTAGGAATTGACCAATACGACAGAGACAGCATCATCAATGACTTTAAGAATGGAGCATGTCGTCTGATGGTGGCCACCTCTGTGGCAGCCAGAGGCCTGGACGTCAAGCAGCTGATCCTGGTGGTCAACTACAACTGTCCCAACCACTACGAGGACTACGTCCACAGAGCCGGACGCACAGGCCGAGCAGGCAACAAGGTCAGTTGCTTAAAACTGAATTTGTGATGTGTTGAGTGTGTTTTCTGTGCTTATTTTGTATAGAATTGACATTGATTAGCCCTCTGTAAATGGCTTTAATATCCTATGGAAGTTTTATATCTATAGACGTCTCTACATTTCTTTTTCCAGGGCTACGCCTACACCTTCATCACAGAGGATCAGGTTCGCTATGCTGGGGATATCATCAAAGCCTTGGAGCTGTCCGGCTCTCCTGTCCCACCTGAACTGGAGCAGCTTTGGGCCTCCTTCAAAGACCAACAGAAAGCGGTAAGATGAGGGGAAGTGGGATCTGAAACAGCTAAGAGTATGTGTGCATCAAAGCTATGTTCAGTCTTAAAGCTGCATTAAGCAGCATGTTGTTGCAGCGAGAGATAATTGTTTGAATTTCTGAAATTTTAACAAATGTCATTACCCAGAATTTATGTATTGTGATGCTGGAAAACTGACTTATATGTCATCTTCTTAGTTTGTTTTGTTTCAGCCTTAACTCTTACACTGCACCAGCTCCCTGTTGTATTCACTCATCATTCATTCATCACTTCCTTTGTGTTAAGATTTGCTAAGAATGATAACATCTATCTAAAATTTATCAGGGTAAATAAGATCAATCTGTGGTGTCTCAATAAGCAAGTAGACCTAATTAGGTATTGTAGAAACTTGTGAATAAAGAAAATCTTGTACTGCTTTAAAAATGGGCTATGTTGGAATTAAATCTACATTTTTTCCTTATCTTCCTATTTCTCTTTTTTGCTCCCCTGCTTCTTCCTTGCAGGAGGGTAAGACCATTAAGAGTAGCAGTGGCTTCTCAGGAAAAGGCTTTAAGTTTGACGAGACCGAACACGCCTTGGCCAATGAGAGAAAGAAGCTGCAGAAAGCTGCTCTTGGACTGCAGGACTCCGATGATGAGGATGGAGCCCTGGACGTGAGTAATGTCTAAATTTCACTGTTGACTGTCTGACCAATTTTCATTAAATTGGCAGCATGTTCATGGAACAAAATGCAGCGCTCAGCTGTTTCTCAGCACCATATTAAAGATGCATTTACTTTTTGGTATCTTAAGTGTGATGTCCTCCCAGTTACAGTTACAAAATCATACTAATTAATCATGTCACCGTTCCAACCCATCTTAATCATCTCCCCTGCTTTTCCCCCTCCTCAGATTGAGGAGCAAATCGAGAGCATGTTCAACTCCAAGAAGAGGGTGAAGGATCTGTCTGCTCCTGGGGCGGCCACCGGTCCTGCAGGAGCAGGTTCGGCCACAGCAGCCGCCCCCGGAGGGCTGCCAGGCCTCGGACCCACGTCTGCTGGAAACATCCAGAAACTGGAAATGGCCAAGAGGCTGGCGCTCAAGATCAACGCTCAGAAGAACCTGGGCGCCGAGGCTCAGGTACGTCAAACAGAGATGGAATATGTTAGTGCAGATGTGTCTGTGTCCACTGCAAGACATGGAATGCCAGAGGAAAGACAGAGGATTTTTTTATCTCTAAATATTACATCTGTAAATGATCACATACTGTACTTAGTGATTAATGACTTCAAATGCAGTTGTGTGTCAGTCAGGAAGTTGACCATTGTCAGTTTAACACCAACATTTATACTCTGACTTCAAAATGATTAGCCACCTACTTGGGTGGTGTTTTTTTAAAACAAAAATCTGAATGATGTGCTGTGCAGAACATGTTCACTCCTACATGTCAGCCAAAATAAAAACATTTAATACATTTAATCATAAATTAGATTTCATTTTCAAAATTGTATTTGTACATATTATCTCAAACTACTGAAGTAAGATGCAAGACCTTAGTATCACAACATATGGTACTTGTTAATATAAAAAAAAACAGTTTTAAAACCTGTGTTAAGATTATTTTTTTCCCCACATGGACCAAATAAAGTCAAACTGGTTTTCTCTTCGTGTACAGGACGTGATGCAGCAGGCCACTAATGCCATCCTGCGGGGCGGCACCATCATGACACCCTCGGTGTCAGCCAAGACCATCGCAGAGCAGCTGGCGGAGAAAATCAATGCCAAGCTGAACTACACCCCCGTGGAGAAGCTGGAGGAGGAGCGGCAGGCGGCTGAACAGGCCGAGACCATCAAGAGATACGAAGAGGAGCTGGAGATCAACGACTTCCCTCAGGTCAGCAGCACACAGTGCAGGGCTGCACTTAAATATTCAACAGATTCCTGTTTTATTTTTAATCTTTGTTTTTGGATTTTTCCTGTGCCAGATGAGCACCACCAGCTGTAGTTTTGCTCAGTCACATTCAACTTTCCCTTGTAAGTGCCCAGGAGCAACAGAAAAGGGATGAAAATATATACTCAAGGCATTTTTCTTTGAAAAATATAAAATTTTTGTGGAGCGCAATTCCACATGACTTCCATCAAACATTTATCTTTGATTGTCCCAGGTATCTTTATTTGTTCCCACATTCAGGCTTTTTCTTTTTTAAGCTCCTGAAAACTTGGTTTCACATCTTTAGTATTTCTGTATAACATTAAATGTCCATTACTAAATAAGAAACTGTAGAGTTTAAAGTTCAAAAAAACATTCTTTAATTATTATTTGAGTTGTTAATTAAGTGTTTAGCACTCAAAGCTTCATCAGGACTGTGTGGGTGTGGTTTGATAACATTTAACTGACAGTGACAATTGACGGCACAAAACCTCACAACTGTCATCAGACTTTGATTCAAATGTTGCTTAATTATGATTGGTGCTCAGAAGTATGACATCGCCTTTTCCACCTGAGCACTGCTCACTTCAAACCAGTAAGAAGAGCACAGACAAAACACCACAGAGAAATCTCAAATGAGAAATAATCCAAACTTTGGCAGAAAACTGTGTTCTTGTAGGACCGCATCGCTCAACATAAAGACTGATGGTGACATTTTGATTTCAGGGCCTTTTTAATGTTGAAAGACATATTTTGGTAGCAAGTATTTAGGAAACTGCTGTGTTTTTCCGTGCTGAAGAATCAAGCATCTTAAACAATTCAAAGATTTTCACATGTGCTTTTTTGAATTCTGAGAAATTGGTATCATCTTACTGTTTTCTACGTTGATGGGAACTCTAGCGCAAATAAATAATTAAGCAAAAATTCTTATAAAGTGTTCCTTATTCTCTTCTTCCCCAGACGGCCAGGTGGAAGGTGACATCTAAAGAAGCTCTGCAGAGGATCGGTGAATACTCTGAAGCCGCCATCACCATCAGAGGAACCTATTTCCCTCCAGGCAAAGAGCCCAAGGAGGGAGAACGCAAGATCTACCTGGCTATTGAAAGTACGTGTCAGGGGGTTTTCTAGTGTTTGATAGAACTTTATATACTGTATATTAATGTTATGTTTTTTTTCTAGGTGCAAATGAAATGGCTGTGCAGAAAGCCAAAACGGAGATTACTCGGCTAATCAAGGAAGAGCTAATCAGATTAGTAAGTATCTTCTGCCTCTTGAAATCAATTACCAGTACTACATATCCTGCTGATATCAGGCTAAATAGGAGCCTGTTTCAGATTTTGTCTGGCACTAGATTTTTAGAGCAGGAAACATAAAGCATGGCAGGTTTGTTATTCCACAAATATCTATGAAATATTTTGCTTATTGTCTTTTTTTTTTTTTTCTTTCCAGCAAAATTCCTACCAGCCGACGAGCAAAGGCCGGTACAAAGTGTTGTAGAGGAGAAAGCGAGGCTCGCTGGAGGAGTTTCTATCTCTCAACAGTCTCCTGTCATCTCTACAGTTTCATCAAAGTGGTTGAATATTTTAGTCTATATTTTTAATAATGTTTCCTTCAATTACTTAAGTTTAGTGTATGAGGGGGAAAAGAGGAAAATTAAAACAAAACCAGTTTCCTCTGTGCTTCACTTGAGTGTCCAATGAATTTATACCTACAGACTATAAATACCAAAATGTCGATTCTGTGTTGACCTCTAGTGTCATTGAGCCATCACAATTGTACAGTGAGCTATCTGCAATTTCTTTTAAATGTAAGACATTTTTTCTTTAATGTTGGGTTTTTTTGCATCAGATTTCACTCTGTTGTATGTACAAGCAACAAACCAACCGTAGTCTTTATAAAGAGATCCTCAGATGAAAGTTTTTACTTTTCCTCACAATAAAACGATGTGTTGCTAAGGAAATAAACTTGATTTGTCCAGCTGTTTGCATTAATACATCTGGCAGATACTGTGTGCCCTTACTGACTGTTTTAATTATTCAAAAGGCTTTTCGTTTGTATATTATTCATCAGTAGTGTTGTGCTGTTTTGTAAGCTTTGAAACTGGATTGTGGCTCAATTTCAGGACAATAACATTAAAAAATGAAGCAGGTTTTTGCATCTTTATTACCGCTTGTTAGATGCAAATAAACCGTTTTCTGGATTTTAAAGTGAAAACAGCGTTTGGATGTCAAACGTGGTTCAGGAGGGGAAGGAGAAAAACCCGTTTGTGCTCTGCGCATGCTCAGACTGCGCTCCGGTCTTATTAATTTTTAATGGAAAATGGCTGCGTTTCTTATCCAAACCTCTGGAGCTGGGAAATAAAAACCCGTCCAGCTGAACCATCTCGTTAAGTTAACACCGAAACAACCAGATGTGGTGATTAAACGCCAGCTAGCCGATGTCCTGTTGTGCGAACATATTTGGGAAAATGGATCGCCTAACGCTTTGAGGGATGAAAGATCATTTTTCTCCTTAACCCTTTCTGCTCCAAGATCTGCGAACAATCGAGGTACAGTAACCTTAGCGCTAATGTTGGTGGCGGGAGGGTGTATTCAGATTCATTGTGTGTCCTTAGATGTAAGCAGTCAGATCGGATATCTGCGCACTTTTCCGCTCTTTAGTCAAGATTTGAAACCCTCCAATACAAAACCGTTATTCGGGGCCAAAACGAGGCTAAATTCAGCCGTTTGTGTTGTAACGTTACACAGGGGCAAAGTGACAAGGGGAGCAGGAGGTTTTGTCGTCTGGACGCAAAAATGTTGAATCCATGTGCATATTTTTTTGTGAATGAATATTACTACAGACGGTGTAGTGTATGTGATAGTAAAGTCCACACCTCCTTGCATCCTGTGTCCTCTGCAGAAGACAGAAACCTAAGCAGCAGCAGTCTGTTCCTTCCCGTCGCCTTTTCCAAGTATTTATAGCCTCGTATTAGCTGTGAGCATTGTATTGCTGGAATTAAAGAGCAGTTATGTGTGTAAACAGTCACAATGATAACAAATTGTAATTAGGTTATTGTGTATATGATACTAGTAATGAAAGAGAAAGCAGTCCTTTCACTGCTCCATAAGGAGGTCAGAGGTCAGGGTCAGCTGCAGACCACCATCTACAGCTGACCCTGACTTCAAAGGCACTTCAGCACCATTTTAGTAAGGTTTATGTTTGTTCTCAAGGTCTTTAACCCAGGCCTGTTAGCGGGACTGTCTCCATTATCAACCTACATCACATTTATACAACATATATATTCATAATTGGGATGGTTTATTCGAAATATGAAATATTTTTTCTTGGTCTAGTTAAAACAAGGTCATTTGAACACTTTGACCTCTTTTTATGTTTTTACTTTTAGCTTGTGAGGAGTACGAATGTAAAACAAACCAACAAAAGAAAACACAATTTATGGGTTAGGATACCCAGGCTTGGAAATACCCAGCATAACACAACAAACTGGGTGTGAACTTGGATTCAAGACAAGATCAAAGCATCTTCAACATACAGGCACACGTCCAGACGCCATGATGAAACCAAAAAAATGGCAAGGAAAACATCATGCATTCCTAAAGTTACAAGAATTGGATTCAGAATTGTTTTTGACTCATTCCTGACACCAACATCTACAGCAAGGCAGAGTGACAAGTTACGAAACCCCCTATTCAGAAAATAACCTTTTATTAAAAAGCACTTGTTCAGTGGTAATAAGTTAAATGTGAATCCAAAAAAAAAAGACAGAAAAAAAAGTTTGGATAAAAGAAAACAAATGTTGTGTGCGATCACACCTAAGTTTATATGTCTCCAGTGAATTTGCTGACTGTACCGGTTTATTTTGAAAGTGCCCAAATATTGTGCAGCATCTACACTCTATTCATAAAACCTGTCTGACTGTTAAAATGGAAAATGTTGCTGGGAAGCTATGGAATCTGTCTAATTTGTGGGCTTTTTGCACTATACTTAAACACTGAGATAAGACCATTAGTACACTAAACTTGTGTGTGGGGTACCCCCCCTAAGTGTGGAGCTTATTAAAATCAGGTTTTGTGAATGCAGGTTTGAGGGAAACCAATCCAAAGTTTGTTGTCCAATCATAGGTTAACAAACAAACCAGTTAACTGGGTGTTTGGGCAAATACAAGTCAAACTTACCTCCAATAAAGAACATCGCACAGCCTCTTCTCTAAGCTTTTCTATGGGAACCGTCGGTCCCCAAAGGGGCTAGCCTCTGGCCCCAGTTTCATCCCATTTTATTTTTTACCTGGCATCATACTACCCAGACAACAGCACTGACTCTACACAGAGATATCTGTTCAAGTTCAAGTTCTTTATTTGTCATGCACAACAGTTGCAGTGAAGCAGTCGTAGGCAATGACATTCTTGTTCTCAGGTTTCCTCCAACAATGCTCATACAAAAATGTATTAAGAAAATCTAAGACAAAGACATAAATAGTGCAGAAGTTAAAATATAGAAATAAAATATAATATATAAAAAATAGAATAAAATATATTTTAAAATATAATACTAAGGTAGACTGGTGTACAGTAGTGATGAAATGAATAAACTGTAATAGTACTTTTATCTGTGTGTGATAATATCACAATTGCAACTTATTTCCGACCCCCAGCAGAAGATGATGCGCCAGGTGACAAGCAGTGACTTCTGCATGAATAGCAGGCCGTCATGCCTTGCAGAGGACGGCCACCACCCTGCCTCCCACTTTGAACTGTGCACCACCCAGTCCAACAAGTTCTACCCTCCTCCCCCTCCGTCGGCCCTCCAGATGACGCTGGCCCCCATGGTCTTACCTGCCCAGAGCCACAAACCCATGGTGTGCCAGAGACAGGAAGTGCTTGGGGGTGACCCTCGCTCACCTGGAAAAATCTCTGGCATTAAAAGCACTGATCAAGCGGCGGATGACGGCAAGAAGAAGAACAAGGCTGTTGGGAAGACAGGCAGACGCGGGAGGCCTTTGGGAACCACCAAGCTAGCCGGATACAGAACCAGCACGGGGCGACCCCTCGGCACCACCAGAGCTGCTGGGTTCAAGACGAGCCCGGGAAGGCCGCTGGGTACAACCAGAGCGGCGGGGTACAAGGTCAGCCCCGGACGGCCTCCTGGCAGCATCAAGGGCCTCTCTCGCCTCAACAAACTGGCTTATGGTAGCACCTGTAGCGGGGCGGCTTTCCCCTATCCGCTACCACACAAGGAAATCCTTTGTGAACCTTCCTGCAAAGAGAAGACAGCGAATGAGTAAAGGCTCTGCTCCTTTTCTTCTCACCCTTCATCAGCTGAATAAGAGACGCATGTGTACAGGTTTCCTGCCAGATACTGGGGGGGATTGTAATCTTTCCCAGTCTGCTGTGAGGCTGAGAGGAGGAGATTTTCTATTCTTCGTGTTGGTGTCATCCGTGTGCCTGCCACCTGATATGATCCATAGTTCACTACACATTGCTGTGTCTGTTTTCTTGGGGAAAAAATCATACCAGATGTTTATTGAGCAAGCAAGCTTTTATCTTACTAACAACTGTAGTGGTAAGTCATGACAAGTTTAATTTTCAGTGTGCTTCATGTAGAGTTTTAACACAATTGAATGATCAAAACATTCTTTTAAAAATGTTTAATCACTGTAAACAAAGGAGACAAACATGAGAAGATTGATAGCCACAATTGTGTGAAATCTGTTGGGCTGCTTTACAGTCAATTTTTACTTTGTATTTTCATCACAGTACAGTTTGAAGTTCATATTAGCTAATGTCGTTGGATATTCGCTCCTGTTCTTGCTCTTTAAACAAACACATGTAAAGCAAGAAAGGAGGAAAGAGAGGGACAAGGAGCAACATTGTCTTTGCAACAGGAAGGTTTTTTGGAAATGTGGTCTTTCATTTAAAAATCTAAATGCTATATGCATCACCTTTTAAGTGTCACATTTGTAAAATGGGAGGCATCTCACTCTGGATTCAAACTCTTTATTTGAGTGTCTGCTTTTCAGAAGATTCAGAGGCACTTCAAAGATAGACATACAGATAATCCTCCAGCCTAACAGCACCCCAAAACTGAAATCCAATTAATCCAACTTTTTCCACTCGGCTCCAGAATCAAGACTAAAAAACATGACTCCTGCTAATAATGACTTACTGTTCACTCTCTAAATGTCACCTTGCGAAATGCCTTCATATTTTTTGCATGCAAATGTCATCAAAGCAATGGAGTCAACTTACAGATTGTTGTGAGAAATAACACTGTTATATTACACATGTTAAGTTTTTTTTACTAAAAGTATAAAACTAAGAAAATGCATAAACATTGCCAGCAACTCAGATCACCTCCTGCTTTTCTTATAACCTGCTAAAAATTGGTTAATGTGGACAGTGGTTGCCTTGTTGTTTGGATGAACAGTGTTTGTATGTTCTGCTTGGTACTGGATCGCTCTTCATTACAGTAGCGTTTGAGCTAGTTCATCTCTGCGACTAGACAGTTCAAAACCCCTGCTCGCTGGTGGTGTCACTGTAGAAATGGGATATTTGATGACTCCTGGTGGAAATGATTTCTCTACTCCGGTTTTTGTCAGCTTGCAGGTGTCATTGAAAAAGTTTAAATACCTCAAAATCATTCATGTTTAATTTGGTCTCAACACAAAGCAGCTGAAGAAGAACTTTGCTTAAATTAAATACGGCCTTAAAATAGCAACATTTTGATTTAAATCAGGAAATATCTGATCAAAGAAAAAGTAGTAATTGCAACTTTTGATACCTAACAGTTTTTGATTCTCGTTGCTACAGACAGACAGCTACATTTTGTTCAGTTCTCAAAAAGTAATGAATCGCGACACCCAGCCCTCATCTTGTCATCCTATAATGTCTCTTGGCATTATTTCTAAAGTTGATTTTGTGGTTAGCATCAAATCTGACCAAAATTTTAGATTTTTGTTTTAATGTCCCAACTCCTACAACAAAATCTGGCCTAATCAGGTCAGTTTTGTGCCTTTGTGACTGTTTTAATACATACATATATAGATATTTATATATCTATATATTTATGGAGAGCGAGAGAGAGAGAGTACATTTGATTACTTTAAAAGGGACACCTTGTAATATTGTCTTGTCACATTTTAGGGGAAGTCTGTCACCCAAAGAATTACTATGTTTCTTTTGTGTTATCCATCAAAACCACTTGTTGCATTATTTGGTGTAAACAAGGATACTTTCAAGTACAAATAAAGATATATTTTGCAGTAATGTTACATTTGTCTCAAAAGAATGAGCAGATTGATATTCAAAATATCATCTAATCTGTAACATGAATGTGTTGCTGAATGCACTGACTATGATTAATATGGCAGTTTACATTGTAGTTCTAAATTTTTTTACACAAACTATCTTTTAAAAAAACATTTCTTTAATGTGATATTTGTGTGACAGACATTTACCCAACTAAATCGTCAAATATCTCATTTGTATTCTTGCTCACAGATAAAAAAAAAAGTTAATATACATGTTTTAATTTGCTTTTTAATGCTGAATCATGAGCATCATAAACAGATGAGACCATCACTGAGAAGACTGTCAGCCACTGCTGGCCTCTTCTCTGCGTTTTTACACTGTGAAGCACCAGGTTATATTTGGGTTGTATCAGAAGCAGAGGGAAGGAGTGAACAGGCAATGAAAAAATCACTTCCATCACATTCATGGCCTTAAATAAATCTGAAGAGAAAAGAACAAATAATAGCCACATTTGTAGAACCTTATGGAGGACTTACAACCACTATCACAGGTGTGAGACAGACTACAAATCATCTCAATCATGGTCTCATTTGTTTACAAAGATCACACAAAGGTGTAAGAATTTAAGAATTATGTATTGATGTTCTAATTTCTACATCGTAAAGTAATGGTATGGCTTATCAAGTTGAGTTCAACAATGGCAAACAAATCATGTCTGTTTTCTATGTTGCTATTTATTATGTTGTTTTAGGTACATTACCATAGCCCTGCAGAACACTTGAACCTGACTGTTGGGGAAGCTGGTGTTTTTTCGTGAAATGCTAATGTAAAATAATTTTGTTCAAACAGGCTTAAGACAGAAATGAAAGATGCAGTAGTTTTATTTGTTTAATATTTGTCATTTCACAACATGCTTAATGCACCGTAAATGGAGTCGATCACACATAGTCAAATATTATTTTGATCCAAAATAACTGATATTTGGCTACTTGTCACTGTAGTGTATTCAAGTTTTTATTATTTGATATTGAAGTCTTAAATCTCTCCCTGATGAACGTTCAGTTTTTTGTATTATTCACATTTCAAATCATGAGAGTGGAGAAATAGTATAGCTTCACTGAGTTGCTGTCTCACGTGACAAAATTTAAAATAGTTACATTTGGTGCAATAATCTGTTGTATGTATTGTTCGGTGAAAACTTTGATACTATCACTTTTTATTATGGTTGTATTTTTATACTTGTGTACAAGGCCTTCTGTCACTTGTTTTGTTGATGTGTGTGGTGTTAACAGAGGTTACTGAAATGTCACATACGAACATCCTTTTCACCCTCCTTTACCAAAGAATATGATGTTATCTAACTGTAGGCATTTATGCTATTTGATTTTAACAATATTCCAACATCTCACAAAATAAACTTAGCATAAAAGTTACTGTGTAAAATGTAAACAAAAAAGCACTTGGAGACCACTATCCCATAAAAGATAGTATGTTTGTTTGGATTAGTAAAAAACCTTTAAATTGTCACATCTGAAGAGATTAAAATGTCAGTTTCTTGAATGCATTGTAAATTGCTATACATTGATGGTGTAAACTTAGTTCCTTACATTTCATTGTATTTATATCCATCTATTATTCTACTTTGAAAGTAGTTCTCTTTTTATATACAACTCTTATGTAGCCATGTTTTAACTGATAATGTTTTGTTGAGCTTATGGCTGGCATGATGCCTGGCTGTCTCACGTTCTGAAGTTTGTGTTTTGTTTTGGCTTTAGATGCAGATGGTGAGGTGGAGCCTGATGGGATAAACATGCTGGCAGGATGCACTGTTAGCTTTTTCACAGGAGACAATTTGACATGTCACAGTAGGAAAAGCACAGGTGTAAATAATAAAATGAATGATGGCTCAATTCCATTTAGCTGCATCAGATTCAGGGTTGTGCATGCTGGCTCACTGTCACACTGTCACGGATTACTGGGACACTTTGAATAGACCGTTAATGTAACTAGTAACACCTGTGCTTCTCCTTCTATGACAAGTCAAAATGTCTGCTGTGAAAAGCTGAAACATCTTTTGGGTTTTTTTGGTCCATATTCTTGGCTAACTGAGTATCTACTCTTTTCTTTTAACAATCTTAAAAAAAACGATTCTTTTGTCAACAGCTACAGCTCCCGTGAGGCTTTGACAGTGTGCTAGTGGAACAGTGGCTAGCCTCTCTACCACTAACTTCTATAAATCCATGCAATCTCTCACTGAAGGTTTCTTTCATCAGTGGTTCTTGTTCCATACTCTAAGATAAATGGGAATTCCCACCAAGGTCTTGGGCTTGTGGGAAATGGTTTTTGGTAAAGGCAGCTAAAAACAGAACTAATAAACAATAATATTAGATTGTTTAAAAAATATAAATTATCTAGACATATGGAGTGAACCACATCCTGTTGAGCAAGGTTGTGTTGCAAGGTCTCTATCTTTAATACTTTGTGTTACTACAAATGGGATTCTGCTTGAGGTTTTCTTACCTCTGGAACAGAACACAGAAGTTTCGGTTCCACCTTCTTCAGTGGGATATGTTGTTATTGTTGTTGTTGTTAAATGCTAACAAACCCGTTCTTAGCACTTGTTCAGTTGTCTCAATTAATATTAAGAGTTGTACAAAGTTTACTATCTAGTACAATAGTAGTAGATATTCATTTAGCTTAGAATATGGACAGAAAACCCCGGGAACATGTTTGAGCTTTTTATAAATACTGATGAAAGAAAACCCATTGAGTTACAAATGTTAATGGAACAGAGGCCAGCTAGGACAGGGGGAGTGGGACTTCTAAATGCCATCTGATGGTATGTTTAGACTAGGATTAGAGATGACTCGGGTTAACTAAGTGTTTGACATGGTTAAGATTCGGGTAAGAATTTTAAGCAGGACTTCCTTCTCCATAGGACTGCCTGAACATCACAACAATTCTGTGTCATATTATCTCAGATATTTGGCTTTCTGCACTGTTAACAGACTTATTCTAAATGGTAAACATCAAAGACCTTGAAATGATAACAGTGTGATGACTGATGTATTTGCCAGCATTTTAGGTGTAATCTCGGAGCACTCTGAAGGAGAGTGTACATCTGTTTCACTATGTAGCTTTGAGTTCTTATCTAAAATACTTTGTTAAATGTATGGACAAGGTGTAAGAACCTATATGTTACAAATTTCCTTCCTTAATTTTTTTTACTTGATGGAAGGCACTGACAGTTTGGATCGTGAGCCTCTAAGGAGGATGTCACAGAAGGGTTAAGGAATGATAATGGAAGGTGGATTAACTAAAATAGATTTAACAACAAGATTAATTTATTGACATTCCTGTAATTTTAAGCTTTAATATTTCAATTAAATCAGTGCTGACACAAAGCACAGGAATTGAAAGTTTATGTTGCTTTTTCCATTTTTGTTTTTTGAGTGATTTTTCTCTCTCACAGTCTCAGCATTAAATCAACACGTGGTCTGTTGTCTGTAGATAATGATTTCAAAAAATATTACCTCACATTTTGAGTGTTTTTGAGAAGACGTGAAGCCCAGTTATTCCTACAGTGTGATTGGCGAAGCCTGTAAAGCTTTGTATTATTCCCATTTTATTCCTGCATGATTGTTGTGGAATGTTCAAAAGTTGTGTAATAAATCTGAAAGTAACAAATTCTGCTGAAATATTGTCCTGAAAATGTTTTCAAATATGAGTCAAAAGTTCACATATTTAAAATTATTTCAGGATTGTGCTTTTTCTGGTGAAATTACCCTTCACCTCCACCATAAAGTGGAAGTTATTTGATTGCCTTCATCAGTCTATTGATATTCAGATATCTTGAAAACTGATTGAATGGAAAGAAATTTAGTAGGAAAACAACAGATTATTTGTGTGAAACTGACACAACTGTGTGAAACAGAATATAGATCGTTTCGTCAGTGCGATTCTTTTTTAAGAATAGAGGTTTGCTGTTAAAATGGTGAAAAGTCAACTATTTATTTATATTTTTTTATTTGTAGGGTTTTGAATATTCATTTTTCATAAAAAATGTTACTTACTTGTTAATATTCTGATTTTGTAATATCATTACAACAGTATGCAGTACAGATAGTAGTATGTAGAGTACAAAAAAGTAACATTAAATTATACAAATTATGTTCCTGAAGATATGGTACAACTAAAATTACCTTCTTTTTTTTGTTTACATTATATTACATTCATTTGGCAGATGATCACAAATCCAAATAGATTCATAAATTTGTATATACATGACTGTTTTATTTATTTTGTAGTTTTTTTTTACATAATTAAGCCCATTTATATAATAACCAAATTCAATTTTAAGTAGGACAAAAACTGATTTTTAATTTCACATTTTGCACATGCAATATTTTCCATGCATAGTAGCCTATATAATGAAAATGTTTAGTAAATATAACATTGGAATCAAATTTCAACAAACAAGATCATTTTATCACTATCTAGCAAATAAAAAGAGAAATTATTATTTGTTTTTTATCTCACCATTTCATCAGTTGCTGTCACACAAACAAAATATCATAAAATCCAAGAAGAAACATCACAATGCCACCCACTATGTTTGATCTCTGCAGTGCAGACACACCTCAACATACAGTATACTGTACAACACCACAGATGAATCACTCTTTAAACTCCTGTTTACTTGAGGTTACACAACTCAGCACTGTCTCCAGCACTTTGTGGAAGCCAAAATCCAGGATAGAGAGGCTGAGTGAACGTGGTCTGGACTCTGTGGAGGAGAGTCATGGTTTCAGAGATGTTGTAGAAAGACAGAGTACCTGCCCTATGATCCAGGTAAACCCCTATTCTGGAGGTCTGAGGGCCTGAGATGGAAATAACAATATTGTTATGTCTAAATGTATAACTATAACTGTTACATTCTAAAGACCAAGATTTGTCATTATGTCCAAATCCACATTCATTTAAGGCCCCTGTTCTGCTAATATCCTTGTATGCAACTGCTATATTAACTCTCCTGCTCCACTTCACCTCCCAGTAACAACGTCCAGTCAGACCCTCTCTACTCAGGACCTGCCACCATTTAAGAAATCTGTCTGGGTGATCCAAATATAACTGGTCTCCTGCCATTAATGTTGCTTTTCGGTTTCTTTCACACAATGACAATCGTGTGTTTGCTGTATTTGGATCCAGTGTGATTTGACAAGAATATTTCAAAAAGTCTGCTCTGGTCCTGGGCTCTGCTTGAGGCGGTAAAACATCCACTTCAGTCACAGCCAGGGAGATCTTTGCCCACTCCTCACTCAGAACAGCTTGCACTTTATCTCTGGCCTCTAACACAGCCGCTGTCACATCCTTAAAAGAGCATAGAGGATGGACATCAATGCTGGGTAAGTCTTCAGATCCACTTAGACGTGACAGGGAGGGGTAATTGTTTAGGAAATGGAGGTGATCCTCTGTGCGTGAGAGCTTCTCCAGCTCAGTGTCTTTCCTCCGCAGCTCAGTGAGCTCCTGGTGCAGCTTCTCCTCAAGCTCTTTAGCTCGACTCACTTCAGTTTTCTGCTGGGATCTGATCTGCTGCTTCACTTCAGAGCTTCTTTTCTCAATGAGACGGATCAACTCAGTGAAGATCTTCTCACTGTCCCTCACTGCTTCATCAGCAGAAAGATTGATAGCCTCCATCTTCTGCTGAAGCACCTTGAGGTCTTTCTCTCTGTCCTGTATTCTCTCTTGGATTTTTTGCTGACTCACCCCGAGCTCCGTCTGCCTCTCAGCCCTTTCTGCTGCAGCGGAGACTGTGTCGTGGCCTATGTGATCATCCATGGAGCAGAGATAACAGATGCACTGCTGATCAGTGCGGCAGAAAATCTTCATCACTTCGTCATGGCGAGAGCAGATGTTCTCATGAAGTTTTAAAGTGGCTTCAACCAGCTTATGTTTCTTTAATGCAGCTACAGCATAGTGAGGCTGGAGGTGTTGCTCACAGTAAGAGGTCAGACACACCAGACAAGACTTTAAGGCTTTCAGCTTCATCCCAGAGCAGTAATCACAGGCCACGTCTCCAGGTCCTGCATAGGAATGATCAGGTGAAGCAGCTTGAAGTCCTACTTTCTTCAGTTCATCCACTAACTCTGCTAACATGGTACTTTTCACCAGGACAGGCCTCGGTGTGAAGCTCTGCCTGCACTGAGGGCAACTGTGTGTTTTCTTCTTCTCATTCTCCTCATCCCAGCAGTCTTTAATACAGCTCATGCAGTAGCTGTGCCCACAGGGAATAGTCACCGGATCCTTTAGAAGATCCAGACAGATTGAACAGCTTAGTTTTTCTTGATCCAGCTGAATCCCTTGCTGTGCCATTTCTCCTCTAGACGACAGTGAACATACGTTATACGTTTCACTTTCTGTTTCCAGATAAAAGCTGTGCTCATTTCCTTGATGGCCGTTCACTGATCTGCAGTGTATGGGCTTTTCAGCTCTTACATTTCATCACATGGTGTTATGGTTTACGCCCATCTGTAAATTGTTAGATCTGTGAAAGGGGAGGGAAGGACAAATGTCTGAGCTGCATAGACTTTGAGAGTTTCTTAGAGCAGGAGGAGCAGCTTCATTCCAGGAGAGGAGCAGTTTGAGAGTTGCAGTGTGCCCTACAGTGGGAACCAGCATTCCCAGTGGAATATACTACTTCTACTAGGAATAATAATTATGATAATAATAATATATTTTACTTATACATAAATATATCTTTGCATCATGTCAACCAGTGTCCACCACTGTGCACATTTGCAGAGAAAGATGAGACAGGGTTCAAATGAAATGCACCAGTAGTGGAATTTGCTGTCTTCCACACATGACACCAAGAGAGATACACCAACACTAACAACCCCTGAAAGCACAAAGCTACCTGTTATACTTTTTCTGCTGTAGGTAATTAGTTGGAGGACACCAACTCTGGATGGGACCAGGACCATATAATGTAACAATATTTTCATAAAACCAACACCAAACGTAAATATAATATAAATAAATACACAAGAATACATGTAATTACCCAAGTCAGTACTATTTCTGCCTGAAAATCAATACAGGTCATTTGACGTTATGCTTTGAGTATCATTGAGTTAAATATCAATTATTCTAATATTTTGTTCTTTTTCTGTCCAGTTTTATTACAGAGAAAAATGCAGCAAATATCCGTGTAATTCCTCGAAAATCTAAAAAACACAACACCAATTATTTTTGGCAACATAAAGTAAATTCTGGTCTTTCCGGAAGTCGCTTTAATGTCCGGATGCAGAATTCGGAGGTGTAGCGTTTATTTCCTTCCGCCACAGCTCAAAAGATTATTTCCTATGAGCCGGACACCATCACCTAACATCTCACAATGTCTTGAAAACAGTTCATAATTTGTGTCCAGCTAAATTTGAAAAAAAAATATGACGGGGATTTTAAACAAACTTCACATCTTGTGTGTTTTATTATTTATAATGTGTCATTCTGATGTTTCAAGGTTTTCGCTTGTGACTGCACAAGGTAAGAGACTGACGGCAGCTTGTTAGCTAAACAGTGCTAGCAAAACACACTGACCGTTAACGTCCATGTTAATTTACAGCTAACTGGTTATTACACTAACTTATCATTGCCTTTAATGTCAAGCAGCTAGTTGTCTCAATGTGGTGTCCACGTTGTTAACAAGGTGCCAGTCAAACCAAAAGGACAAGGTTCATTTCTTCAAATGAGTTAAGATTATTGTTATTAAATAGAGATGCTGTAACGTTACACTCCTAATCAAACGTGTATAAATAACGTTACCTTATAATGTGACATAGGATTTTTGTTGAAAGCTAGTGATACACTCACGGTAAATAACAGCACATGTAAATATACTTGCAAGGAAAAGCAAGAAGTTAGTTTAGGCTGACTTTAATTTTATTGGACAGGACATAGCTAGAGCTAACACTACTTAGATCATGTTAAAAACACCTCTTAAACAACAAAAAACTGAACACTGTAACCTTCATGAAGGTAGAATTTGTTGCAGGACCTTTGTATTAGACTGCATTAGTTTTATCTAGGTGTACTTTATCAACTGGCAACTGAATATATGACTTATTGAACTGTTCTAGCCTAATAATCAGACCGAATTGATATTTCATTTCACTTCATTCATTCTATTTGAATCTGAGATAAGCGTTGTGATTTAGAAGTCTTGGAACCACGCTATACCCTTTCAGTGCACCTTCCTTTAATGGAAGACTTACCTTTAGTAAAAAGACTCACTCACTCAATTCAGTTGAAAACTCAGTGAAATTTTCATGGGAAGTTAATTGTAAGTAAAGTAAAAGAGAGCTGAACTAAGAGATAATCTTCGGAGAAACTGCCAAAAAGCTTATCTTTAGCAGATTGGCTTACACCATCAAAAGGAAAACAGAAAGGGCAGCTGAGAGAGAAATGTCTTTTGTACTGAGCTTGGTCTATAATTTACTTTTTTCAGAGAATGATGAGTCACTGGATGACATGCTGTCAGAGGATGCAGTGTCCGACTTGGAAAACAGCCCAAAGTTTGTGGAGTCAGAAGACCTGGACTCTCTGCCGAAGAGGCAGTTCAAGACAGCTGAGATCGCAGATGCTGTGATGGGTACTGAAACTCCCATTGATCCATCTGACATCGAGTCCCTCTTCCCCAAAAATGTGAAAGACTTCCAGTCAGGCTTCTCCCCGCCTTGTGATGAGAACAGTGCCCAGTGTGGTTCACCTGCTCTGGCTGCTAAAGGAGCGTCTCTGGAGGAGAAGAGCTCTGAATCATCACAGCAGGTTACTCAAGAATTATTGATACCACTACCGAGCACTGTAAAAAAAACAAAAAAACAAAAAAAAAAAAAACAGGTAACAAACAGGACAGCCTGATTTAAAAAAAAAAATAAAAAAAAATAAATAAATAAATAATCAAGTGGGGGGTGGTAGCAAGTTCATTTTGGGGAAGTCAATCAATATCAATCAATATGCAATATTAATTGTATAAATGAAATATTATTTTCCTCATGTAGTTGCTATTTTTATTTTTCTTGATTTTGCTTCTTTATATTTTTAGAATTTTTTAAGTCACTTGACATCCTCTGATAATGAAATCAGTTAACCCTGACCAAAAAAACATAGTCAGAAGCTAAAATCATGCACAACTGCCGCCTTAATCTTTGTCTGGGTTTATATTTGAGCTGAAATGATTAATTAATTAATTAATTGATCAACAGAAAATTAATTAATTACAATCTGCAACTACTTTGATAAATCATTTGAGTAATTTTTGAAGCAAAAACACCAATCATTCTCTGGTTACAGCTTCTCCAATGTGAGGATTTGCTGCTTTTCTTTAAATTTTGTGATAGTAAATTTAATATATTTGGTTCTTTGACTTCTTGTTGGGCAAAACAAGATATTTGAAGACGTCACCATGGGCATTAGGAAATCAGAATATTGCTATAATATACTGCAATATTATAAACCAAACGACTAATCAATGAATCGAAGTAATGAAGAGTAATGAATACAAATTAATGAAGTAATGAAAATAATTTAGTTGTAGCCCTAGTTTAGATTATATTTTGAAACCTGATTTTATAGAAGCATGCCTCAGCTAATAGCAGTTAAAATAAACACAGTGATGAGTGCAGTAGTAGTAGCAGCAATAGTGCAGAAGTTGACTTTTTCTTGGACGTTTACCTCCAGGTCACTCTTGACATAGTGCATGCAGACATCACGCCAACTGAGGAGCAGAACGCCACAGAGGCCGCCAAAACGTACAAGGTGAACTGTGATAAGAGGAACATCACAGGAATGGACAATTTCACTGTGCAGGTCCTCAACGCTTCACAGGTATTCATGCTGCCCTCTGAGGCTCACTGATTGAGGAGTGCCATGAACACTGTTAACATCTGAATGCTATTTCCTAAATTTCTTCTTACATTTAAGACAAGTTAGTGCTTAACACATTTAAATTGGCCATCATTTTCATAATTATTCATCCATAATATTGGTAGCCTATTATAAAACTTAGAAATCCAGTTGTGTATTGTTGTGCAAACCCTAGTAAAAATCAAATTTTGCTTCATTGTAACAGACCCAAGACTGTAGGTGTTAAGCTAATAATGACCAATATATCAGTTAGGTTTTAAATCCTACCAGGCTTACCTGTTCATCAAATTTAATGGAAACCTGTTAGTAAGTGTTTGATCTGCTGATATGCTTTTGACAAGACAAACAAACTACTTTAGCGGGCAAGAACAACTGCCTCAGCAGAGGTAATTGTATCCTTTGTCAAACACTATATTAATACTAACAAACCGGAGTTTGAAAACTCATTTGCAAATAAAATATGAACATGAATCACAGCAATGCACAGAGACAAAATTCACGCGTTCTGGAAAAAGGGCAAAATATTATTTGTTTCACCTGTCTTTGTGTTTCATATCAGCTTTTCTGGAATCTTTTTTTCTTAAAACCTACTGTAGGAGTGAAACAGAATTTGTAGTCTAGCCACCTACTTTGTAAAAGACATGATCTGACTATGCTGATAATTCCCATGAAACACAGTCAGTCTGTTTTTATTCCTCAAATAAATGGAGAGGAGTCCGTCCTTCAGTTTGTCTTTGTTCCTCATTTCTCTCAGGACCTGATGGAGTTCCTGAATGCTAACAGCACAGAGTGCTCTGTGGTGCTGTTCTTCACCGCCTGGTGCCAGTTCTCAGCCAGCCTGGCACCTCACTTCAACGCCCTGCCCCGAGTCTTTCCCAGCATGCACTTCCTGGCACTGGATGCCTCGCAGCACAGCAGGTGAATGGTCATGTTTTCTGGTTTTAATGTGTATCATCCCTCCCTCTGTAAAAGCCCACTTTAAAGGCGCATTAAGGGATTTCTGATTACTATTACCCTTTGTGGTCTGTGGCTTGGGTAACATCAACCTGTATCTGGTAGAATAACTATATAACTCAAGCAACTAGTAGACTTGCTAATTATATTAGGGATCCATCAAAATGGTTACCCAGTGTTGAGAAATTTAAAGTATGTATGTATGTGTGTTTGCGTGCATGTGAGCAAAAACACAAACTGTAAAATAATTAATAATCGTTAACAATCTTACTTAAAGCAACTTTATGTTAACCAAAAACTGTCTGTAACCTTAGACCAGTGCTTCCCAACCTTTTTGGCTTGTGATCCCCTAAAATATAGCAATGTTAAACTAATGAAAACAAAGGTAACCGAGACACATTGAGATACCAGGAAAATCCAAACTTTGTAAAGCTTAAAATGTTCAGTTTTTGTTGAGACTGTGACAGATGTTTGATTCCATTGTATGATAATATTTATTTATTGGTGGTGTGTTGGATTGTGTTACATTGAAAGGTGTTTGTAACATTCTGTTACCCCTCGTGTATGTAAATGTATGTGAAAAACATTAGAAACACACTTGAATATAATGCAGATCAACACAGCATCACTACTAACTACAGCCTCAAAAATCACCACAGTTCAATCAACACCCTTTTGAAAGAGTCTCAACCAAAACTGAACATTATAATGTTTATTAAGGGCATTTTTTATATAAGCAACTCAGGTAAATATCTAAAACTGAATCGTAATTTTTTACTTTTCGTGTCCATCTTCCACCAGCCTCTCCACGAGGTTTGGGACCGTGGCAGTGCCCAACATCCTGCTGTTCCAGGGGGCCAAGCCCATGGCTCGCTTCAACCACACTGACAGAACGCTGGAGACGCTGACCTCCTTCATCGCTAACCAGACAGGTACAAACTGAGTACAAACAGTCCGAAATAATGGCGTTTTTATGTTCAAGACTGCACCATAAAAGATTCTAAAGGCAGTCAGAAATTCGTTCACTTGTCCATTGATGGCAAGTTCAGCTTTCTTTGGATTCCTCACTCTCTGCGGATGTAGTCTTGATTAGTCACTACCTGTTAGTAAAATACTAATGATAATTTTAACAGTAAGGTAAATCCACTTGTTCTCAGGGACAGGGGTTAAGACATTCCTATGTGTACTGGCTTTGTTTCTGTTGCTAGAAAACGGTATGTGCAGTAATTTTAAACATTTTGTGGGTGCTGAATAAATGAAGAATCAGCAGGAAGTTCATCAGTTGGATCAGATGTCCTTCAAATCGATGTTTCTATTTAATTTGTCATGTTTCGAAGGTTGACTTAAGTACTACACCACCTGAGTATCTGACACCTGACTTCTCAGACTCCCCCACAAAATTCAGTGGACATTAACCCAAAGATTTACAAAAAACTAAAATATATCTTATCAAGTGTTTGTATTTATATTATCACTCAGTGGTTCTTGGTCTCTGGACTGCCCCCCCGCGGTCGTTGTAATTTTTTGGGACAGCAAAAAATAGATTCCTTCTGTACAAACTAAATGCCATGTCTGTTTGTTTTCTGAATTGGTATTATTATTTTTTGTTTGTGACATACTAAATAGTTTTCAGCCTGTAGGCTTTGACTGACATGACAAATGAAACCACTCTACATATACATGCTGTATTTTCTGATAAACTGTTTGTGTTCCAGGGTTTGAAACCGTCCCCGACAGAAACGTGATGGATGAAGACCGTCTCGGTCCCCTCCCCAGCGTCCCGGTGAAGAGCATCGACTGGCTGCTGGTCTTCTCTGTCCTCTTCATCACGGGCTTCACTACGTACGCCATCCTGCGAACAGAGAGCATCCGCTGGCTCATACCAGGACAGGAGCATGAGCATCAGGACTGAAAACACACACAGACTGCAAGTCATTAGATGTAAATGATTATTTGATAAACGATTTAGTTTATTAAAATTAACAGTTGCTAATTTGCTTATGTTTCAAGTGTTTGATGAGAAAAATAATGTATGTGAGCCATTGTGATTTATAATAAAGAATATAATGTTTTGTTGCTGTTACCATTTCAGGGCTCTGGGCTATGTTAGAGAAGTCAAAGCTGTGGGCTTGTGTTATTATTATTATGGTGGAGTGTAGTCCACAAGAGTTTATCCACATAAGATGACATAAATGGTATACTTTAAATGAATCATACTATATAAAACACATAATTAAAGGTGGTTTTCACTAAGAATATATACAATAATATGCTACTAGAAATATAATTGATTTTGTATTAATTTTATCATGATCACTGACTTGAGGATCTGGGTTGCAAGACCTCCTTATCATTGTATGATAACACTTGGGAGCAGTCATTTTGGTATAACCAGACTCCCATGGAAAATATGGGATTTTAATCAGGCAGTAAGATGAACAGCTATGGTAAAGTGTGTGAGAGGACACGCAGAGGGCACAAGAGGTGGTAGTGGGGAAGGAGGACAGCTAAGCTGACAAAGCGCTGGTCATGTCTGGGTTAATGTTTAGCCTAAGGACGAGTAGCTCATGGAGCTGTCTGTTCAGGCTGAGTAGTCATCTGCTGCCTCCGCTGTCCAGGAACAACTCGTCTAAAATGGTGAGTGCTGCAGTGACAGTCAGCCTTTTAGCATTAGCCTTTATAAGCATCTTATCTACGTACTTCATACAAGGCTGGAGTTATGTACATGTGGGTGTAATCTCATGAGACAAGCAAGAACTGTACATTCCTGTAGGCTCTGAAATAGCAAGTGACGAAAGTCCCATGACAAAAACGTACGACAAACTCTATTCGAAAAACTCTGAATTAAATGTCTACATGAATACCTGTAAAATGACACGCGTACTAAGCAGACTTTGTGGCATTTTTGAATAGCTTCGGAGCTATTCTTCAATTCGGCGTAAATAGTTTGATGGATATAACTCACCAGACAATATTAACTTGAAATTTCAAATTTGAGTTCAGCCGTACTCTTTCCTCCCGAACTTTTAACGTTACTTGGCTAATGTTACTGCATATTTAAATTTTGTGAGGATTTGCGGTGTCATAAAGTTGAAGATTTAGAAATTAAGTTATGATATGTGGATTGTTAAAGTGCCGAATTGAAGAGTGGATTGTAAACAAGTCGGAAGAGGGTTAAATTCATATAATTGTGAGTTTGCAAATAAGTAAGCCAATATTAAACAGATTCAGAATTACAAATGAAGTGTCGTGTGGTTTTTAAAATGTACAGGTGTAGAATTCACGCTCAGTAATTATAGTTAATTATATACAGTTAAAAATGAATATCACAGCAGTATGAATAAAACTTTCATTTCTGTGTGGCCATTGCCTGTTTGGTTACTAATTAGGCCAGCGTTAGTACTCCTTATTGGTGCTAGGCTGCCACCTTGTGGACCACTGATAATAATGTGATTTGTCAGTTAAAATGTCAGTTTTAGAGATGTGAAATGTTTTACAACTGAAACAAAAACAGTGTGTTCACATTTAACACTGCTTATAGAACACAGCACAGCAGATTGAGAAAAGGGTATAAAAAATAAACACAGAATGAGTGCTTATTCCAATGTAATAACTACAACAAGAACAACAAAACGATGTTGTGCACATTCAGAGTTTTGTGTTTGTGTTTGTCTCCAGTCGTCAGACTCCAACTGGCTCTCCCCTGCAGACCGGGATCAGCTGGTGATGGAGCTCAGGGCCACAGGCTGGGTGGAGGTCGAAGACCGCGATGCTATCTTTAAAGAGCTTCATTTTAAAACCTTTAATCAGGTGTGTGTGTGTGTGTGTTTATGTTGAAGTACCTCAGACTTGTTAGAGCCAATGTTTTGAGTTAAGAACATTTTTGTAAAGTGAGGTTATTTTGCCACTTGCTTTGGTTTAGTTTGGGGTTCAGACTTGGGTTTAAGGCTAAGATTACATTTAGGCAAGGCTGACAGTTAAGTCAGTATAGTCAGGTATGTACTGTATGTATGATCAAGTACAGTTCAGTTAGGTGTATCTGATTTCCTGTTCCTTGTCATGCATGTGTGCTATGAATGCATTCACTATGTTCAAGAACATAGTCTATTAGCAGGTCATCATTTTGATTCAACCGCCATGCAGATACAGACAGACACAGAGATGGTTTCTATTTCCGTGTTGAATGATATTTGAATTTTGCCATATTTGTAGCACTAAAACATTGACAGCACTGCTGTCATTAAATAACATAAGAGTTGGACGTAAGTAGCGGTAGGTAAGAGTAAGTAGTGTAAGAATAATTTCTCATATTATTGAGATTAACACTAATGACTAATCACTGGGATCACAATATCTGCATCACTTTACAGCTGGTTAGATTGCGTATATGGGTTTTTATTCAATTTATCATGAAAGAAAGAACACACACAGAGGCAGCTGACATCTGCTTCAGTCTTTGTAGTATTTTATTCCAGACGGCCGATAGAGTCTGCGATGAAACTCAAGTTTTTGTAGAACTCTGTCGGCCTCTGTGTTCTGCTGTGGTCTTCAGGGGGCTGTTGTAAGCTGGCTGGATGTTTGTTTGATGGGGATCAGGACGCAGACCGCCAGACACACGGCCATCTTGCTAACCATCGGAAACACACAAATTCATCTGTGTTTATACGCTGATTGGTTGCAGGTGTGGCAGGGGCAGGTTCCTCTCTGCTTTCACTATTTTTGTTTGGTTCGTGGATTTTATTTTGTTCCTACATGCAAAGCAAAACACTGATGACTAGAGAAAGGTTGTTAGGTGTTTATTAGCGAAGCCATTATTCCTGCCCATTGTCTGTGTTAATCACCGATCAATGGGGCAAGCATGGGGCTCTAACTAAGACAATGCATGCTGAGCAGCTCACATGACAAACTGTGGAAAATGGGGATTTTTACTGCATGTGAAGCTTTATGTTGCTATAACAAATAATAGTCAAGTAGTTTATTCAAAGTTGTGCTTATTTAAAGCTGTTGAAAAAACTAATTTCCATTCAATACTGATGCCAATACAATAACTAAATTACAGTGCTAATACCAATACTTTTTTCTAATCCTTTACATGGGAATATTAACATGTTTTTCTACAATGAATGAATGAATGAATATTTTATTTTCGCGTCATACCATCGAAATGGGATTACACAACGTACAAAAATACCACAAATGAATAAAAAATTCTGTAGTTGACACTATTTTTTAAAGAAACAAAAATGATTGCACATACTGTGCATGCTCCTAAATAATAATTAATACACAAAACACAGAATAGTGACATACATTATCAAAGCTACCTATATAACACATTTATTCTTTGTGTCCATGCACTGACCAAATAATCTGACTGTGTGACTGTCCCAGTCTTTTTTAATTAAACCGAATTACCATGATACAAAAATCATCCCTGTTTTTTCATTTCACAAAGCATGCCTAACTTTTCAGTGCGTCAGTGTTTAACATTGTCTTGATACATGCAGCTGAGCAACAACTTTACCCAAATAAAATACAGCCTAAACCAAACAAAGTTATGATTTATATCAGTAAATGTTTGGTCACAGAATAACTAAACCAAACTATGAATCTAAACAAGCATTCAGTGCCAAATTTCCAAACTTGACAGCTTTCAACACATATCGGTCAGTACTCAGCAAGTTGTGGATTTGACACCCAGCCTTAATCACATCAGGACAGTTTAGGTGATGTCAGACACTTTGGCACTTCATGTCGCTGTGGTCGGCGCCCCATGTAATTTGCACCATTTGACATAAGATCTATGTGCATCCTTTACATATTATTAATAACAAAATATTAATTTTTAAGTCCTTTTCAATCCACACAAGGACACTGTACCTGAATGATATATATGTGTAGTATTTTTGTAAAATATTCTAAACTCAAGGTTCACTTTCTAGCTTTTTTCTGGAGCTTCCAACTGTATCCCACGACCCTCTTTAGCAAATGGTTATTGCTTTGCATTATTGTGACCCTTGTACACAATATGGTCAGTGGTCATATGTATAAGTCCTTGAACAGAAACTGGTGCTGTGATCTTCCCTTCATGTATTGCCAATTGTTAAAGCCATGGGATATGATTGAAAGCTACAGAAAAAAGCTAGTAAGTGAACCTTGAGATTAGTATATTTTATCACACATAGGTGTTCCCACAGATGTGTATTTGTGGTACATTTTTGTTGTGAAAAGGATTTTCCTGAGTACATTCTTCAGGATCTACCTCTTCTGTGTAATAAACCTGCCTCAAGTAGTACAGCAAACAACTTGAAGTGTTTAATTTAACGTGCTTGTTGTACCAGACAGGTGTGGTTTATGACATCACCTTAAGTCAGATGATATCAGGAAACTTGCCAAAAAAAAAAAATAACTTGCAGTTTCCAGTGACTGTCTCAACACCTGGCAGTTCATATCAGTTCTACTATTTCTGGGAGTAAAAGAAACCCTAAAATATATATAAATATTTTTTGGCACAGCATTGGGAGGTAGCTTTCTACTTTGCCTCAGCCATGTATTGGGTGAAGCAAAACTGCAACATTTCAAGGCCACTTAGCGGACTTCCTCTAATCCTGTCGTTAGTTGTTTTAGTCCCTAAAATAGTCTGTTTTTACACTTCCCCGTGTTTGAAGTCGGGGGGTGACTGCTGACCTCCCCCATCTGCTCCTCCTGGCTCTAAAGCCTCTCCTCTTACCCCGACACGTCAGGCTGCATTAGCCTGAGACACCCCAGGCGGCCAGTTGGCAGCAATTGGGGTTTCGATCAGAATGATTTCTTTCACAAACAATCAAATTGGTTAAAATGTTTCATCTGGTTCACAAACCACTAACAACCCCATCATTCCTTCTGGTAGATGTGCATTGCTTTCTGCTTTTTTCTTCCTCGTTGCCACCCGCCTTTCTCCATCTCTGTCTCTCTTGTCTTTGTCTGTCTCTCATTCCCATTCTGTGCCCCATGTTATTGGGGAATGAGCTCACGTTGTTCCAATTTTACATGTTGGCAACTCTCTCCGTCTGTCTCTCTGTCCTTCTTTTTCACCCTCTTTTATTTTCTCTCCAGCCAACCCCCAATTCTCTGATGCATTTTCACAAACTCTCTAGCTCCTTTTTCATGGCCGTTCTTAAAGGGCTTTTACCAGAGGGGAATGGAGATGAGGAGCGACATGCTGGCTGATTTCCATTCGCCACTTATCTGCGAGTGATGGGCTTGAGGAAATCAGATCCCCAAGAGTTTATAATGAGAATAACAAATCCCCTCTTTGTGAGGTGAAACACTTCTCCTTGTGGTCTCTAGGGGGCGGTAGAGGTGTGTCTATGACTGTAAACCCACAGTGGCAGCCTGTTGAAGTGGAGCTGAATACATGAGGCACAGAGCCACTCAAAGCTGCAAATGAACTAAAAAAAAAAATAAAAATACACAGCTGGATTTGCTTTTTTTGAGTTTATTTTTCTTTGATTACAGCAAGTGGAAAGTGTTATGATGCTGTTGTGACCAGCTTGGTAATTTATCTGCGGCATGTGGGTAAAGTGTGTGTTGTTAGTGGCAGTCGTCTGAGAAGTAACTGTGAGTTATTTTCCTCATCAAGTCCGGTAATATTTAATCGGGTTTGAGAGGTGAAATCCACTTTCTGGAGTCGCTTTGGTCAGTGAGAATCCCTGCAATCATATGTGGAAACATCTGTGTGTGTGTGTGTGTGTGTGTGTGTGTTTAATACTGTAAATTTTGGTTGGAATTGTGCTTGTTTTTAAGTTGCAGTCACTGATACTGTTTACGCATCAAGCTTTATGTTATGTGTGTTTACAGATGACCATCTGCTTTACATTTCAGTGGATGAAGTGGAAACATTCATGTGACACAAGTGAAATGGGTAGCCTTAAGATGCAGTTTGTATAGGAGAGGTGAGCTGTGCATGCTCAACTGCTGTGTTATGTTAGCTGAAGTTGACAACGATTGCCATTCCATCTCCCCCGCAAATATTCAGTCATGCAGTGATGGGAAAAAATCACTCAAAAGCTGCATTTGGGATGGAAAAATGGCTGGTTGTTATCTTGAGTCTGTCCTTGCCAAGTAAACAAGCCTCTCCTTAACTAAGGGAGAGAAACTTTTAACCAGGTAAATGTCCGGAGTGCACTAAGCTGCTTTAATTTAGGGGTTAACCAGGCAAAAGAGATGTCCACCAGTGAAGAGTTCATTAAGTTTTCCAGACATTCATAGGTGATTTTTAGGATAAATGCTAAAATGATGTCTGTTAATCAGTTAGTAAAGTGACAACAGATGGTTTTGAATATTGGGTATTTGGGTTCTAGACTATTCAGACAAAACAACCAATTTGAATTCATCACCTTGGATTATGGGAAATGGTGATGTTTTTTTTCACAATTTGACATTTTAAAGACTAAATGACTGATCAATTAATTAACCAATTAGTAAACATATTAATAGATAATAAAACCTTTGTTTTAGCCCTATTTAGGATACTTAGTTGACTGGGTTCACCTAGTTAATTTAGGTGAGATAGTGCCAATTCTCAACTAAAGGGTTGAGTTTAAATGTGCAGGAAGGGAACCTCGTCTCTAATGGTACAGCTACTATGGCTACCAAAGAGATAGAAATGAGCAAAGTTGAAAAGTTCACACGTTGAATCTTAAATGTTGGCCTCATGTACAAAACCAAGAATTAAACAGTATTTCCCAAGTCAAATGAGCATTCATGAAAGGTATTTTGAGTGGTGGGGGTGTAAGGATTCACAAAAGTCATGGTTTAATAGGAAACATTGCCGTATTAACCAACGGCAATATTGCTGTATTTATGTTCCTCCTAACCTTTCAGTGACTTCTGTACATGTCCATGTGTAAGATGAAAATACATATATTGAAAATCAGTTTGAAAGGGTCAGCAATCAGGCCTCAAAATGAGCGCGTAAGTGTCACAGACTGATGCAGTAAAACTCCCCGAAGCTGCTTTAGAAACTGTTTTGAGGTCATATTAGAAAGCTATTCCGTGTCAAAATGTTTGCTGAAATAAAAAAAACAGCAATTGATATTTATAAATTCACAAAATTTACAGTCATATTTGTGCAAAAAAAAAAAAAAAAAGCAACAAAAACAAAAAAGAATATGACACAAACTTGAGACAAACAACACGCCAAAGTTGCGGTTCACCACAGGCTATAACCGCATTACAAGCACCGGAAAAAGCTGCAGCGTCCACACAGCTTCTGGACTTAAGTTCCAATTTTGAGACTGAGGAGAGCGCTGCTGTGTTTCGACAGCTCCCTCCGCTCCACTCTCGGAGGCTGATCCCCCTTTTTATATTCAGTCAGGGGCTCCCTCACCACCAAATCTCCTTCAAGCCTCTGCCTCTCGTTACAGGCCTTGCTCTGCTTGTGTTGAATAAGTTGTCCTACAACTAAAACTGAGCCCCTGGGTAAACCAAACTCTCAGAGCCATTCCCCTCCTGCTTCACACACACACACACACACGCACGCACACACACACACACACACACACACACACACACACACACACACACACACACACACACACACACACACACTCTCACAGTATGCATGCACAAGGGTTAGACTGATTAATTATTTAGACATTGGCCACTTCCTTGATATCGTTGCGTTCCCTACCTAATTATGAGGTTCTCTGACATACAAACAATTTACAAAGTTGACAATTCAATTGTATTTTTTTTCACAATAAAACAATTTATTTCTTTTTTTGTCGATTGACAAACACTTAGAATTATGATAAACAGTTATCATTTTGGTCAATTATTCACTTATTAGTAAGTAAAAATAATAAATATTTTCTGGTTACAGCTCCAAAATATTACTATTAGCATGGTTTTCTTTGTGTCATTAATATAAAATTAATACTTTTGAATACGGATGAAATTATTAATTGAAAAACTAATGGATAGATTTAGTACTACTGGAAATAATCAGCCCTAATTCAATTAATTGTTCAATTTAATTTTTTGTATGTTCTTCCCAGAGTATCCCAGAGTTTCTTAACTATGGAATAGCATTGGTGAGTCAACTTGTTTTTAAAGAGCTGCTAACCCTCAAAGAATTTAGTCAGTGGACAGTTTTGGTGTTTTTAAACTATTTGAGCGGCTTTTCCACGCTGACAAAAATAAAATTCTGGCGCAAACACAGAAAACTGGTCATTTTCTGGCATGAAAATGTTTCAGATTCTTTAAAATGTTCAAAAGATATTTTAATAATCAGTCCATCAGCCTTTAAAACTCCATATCTAAACCCTTGTATTCGCACACACATGCATACATAATCACCCTTCACAAGCACTCACACCATATCTCTTACTCAGAGTGAGAGGCCGGTTAATCGGCTCAGCGGTGTTCAGTTCCCACCTCTGTCTCCAAAATGGAACTTTCCCTGGGAAATGGAGGCATCCCGCATTCATCTCGTCTTGTGAAAATGGCTGGAGGGAAGCCGTGAGGTGTGGCGCCCAAGCGGAGGTGGTTAGATAATCTGGCTATCGGTCCTTGGGTAAGCTAAGATGGCCCTGACGTCTGCTGTCTTTTGACGAGCCCAATGTCTTTTTAAGCCCTTGCTGGTAACCCTGCAGTTAATGAGGGGGTTTGCTTAAGTTGGCCTTAACACCATGCTTCAGCATTACATGACACTCTTTACATAAATAGGAGCTGACTTGCGTGAACATTTGTTACACAGGATATTAGTCACTTAATAAGTGTTCGCAGCGTGCATCACCTTTGTCAGAGTATCAAATTAAAACTGTCTGTGTTTCTCAACGTGAATTTGAGAAGATTATGATGTTACACATGCTCAGCAGAGCTCTCTCTACTACATGAAAGAACTTCAGCGCTTGGCAGCTTTGCGTCATAATTATTCAATATTTAGCTTTAAGTTACATGTCAACTTAGCGGGCAGCCTTGCCTGGCCAGCTGGAAGCTTGTGAAGAGCTGTTTGGGAAAGAAGAGAAATGAGACATAAGAGGTGTGGTCATCATCATCATCATCACCACCACCACCACCACCGTACAATTCACAGCGTTCTTGCCTTTCACTGCGGAGGAGCGAAGGTTTTCCAGGGGGCTGATGCTGACGCGGGTGATGATGGGGCTCGCAGGGTAATCATCGGGTAGTCATGGCGGTCTGTAATGGAGGAGAGCGGCTTGTCTTCGTGTGTGTCGACACATACTTGTGTGTATGCTGAAGAGGTTTGCATATGTGCATTCGTACATGCATCAGTGTGCATGTGTGCGTCAGTCAGAGGCTAGTGAAGAGTAGACACAATCTGCATGCACTTAGTCCTGGCAAGACAGAGCAGGCGTTTCTAAGCCCCTGGACTGCGCGGCGGTGGAAAACCGATCTGTAAATAACAGACACATGTGTTTGAAACTGAGTCCTGTATTCCAGCCCACAGCCGCAATGAGAGAGAGAACACCACTCTGCTCCGACGTCAAATTGTCTCATCCAGTGTTGTATGACAATCATGCTGTAATAGCACCAAATCGGCTCCTCAAAAGCGGGTGCGTAGGGAAAGGGGCATAGCGGGGGTCTGTCGTCGGGTGTTTCTGATTATTTGAAATGGGGGCCTGCATAATGTCATGTCAAATTATCTGACTCTTGACAGCTACAGCTTGTTGGGCCAGTTGGAGAGAACGGCTGGCTGAATGGATGGATAGCCGACTGGCTGGCTGACCTGTTGGATGGAGAAGCGTGGCCTGTACAATACAAATGGGGTAAACAAAGCACTTTGAGAGGGAGTCCTTGACCTCTGTTGACATAAGACTTCAGCAGGGAGTTGAGGGTTGGTTTTATTTTCTTGTTTGGCCCAAGTGGAGGGCGTTGAGATGACCTACAGGTGACAGACAGGCGTAGCACCGCCACAGTATTGTGTCCTACTACTCTCCTTAATGCCCCCCAGGGACCACCACCTGTGAGTGGAGGCCGATGTAGGGCATGATTTTTAAGGCCTTTTCAGGATTTCAGGTTTTTTGGACATTCAACTCCAAGTCATCTGTAGTGGGAGATTACTGCTTTCCTTGCTTTTTCTCTCCTCATTTTTCCTGAAGAGTCTTTTCTTAGGGTTCATGTTGCACACAGGCTGAACTTGTCATCTAATGTTTCACATTCCGCTTTCCTCCAAATTTAATTTTGCTCTGTGGTTCGTTTGCACATCAATGAGGTCTAAACGGGGAATTGTAATTTTTCAGGAAGTGTGACACTTCTCAAGATAAAAGCAGTGTGGCCGTGTATTGTACAGCACTTTGAAGTTTGGATAAAGAGTATAAGCTCTGGTTGGGGTTGGTTCACTGTCAATTCAACTGATACAAAATGCAAATAAAAAACACAGTTATTTGGATACTAATACAGCATTTGTTCTCAATCATTGGCGAACTTCATCATACCATGAGCTGGCTTTGGAAGAAAAATATACCTCTTGAATTAAAACTAAATTGAAGTGACCAGTTACTGGTCCAGACTAGAAGTTCCTTCTTCTGCCAAGTTTGGAAATCTGTGGAAATTTATCATGCCGATGTGACTGCAGTTGTTTGCAGTTGCAGACCCGTTGTAATGTCAGTGAATCTACAACTGTTATCGTGATAATGTTGCTTTAAAGTGGTGTGACCCAGTTGGCAGACATGTAGTGTTAAAAGAGATCCTCCCTATATTAAAGAGGGAAGTACACCCATTATTTACACGTGCTGATCAAGGCCAGGAGCAGTTCATCTCCAACGGGAATAAATATGAAACTCTGTTTTCTTACAGTCATGTAGCCTGGCTACATCATACAGCATTTGGACTGCTGACCAAAATCCTCAAATTCAGCTAGGAAATTAAGCAGGCAATGAGTAGAGCCTGGCTGATCCTGGATATTTGAGGCTTATAATGATATTGATATTTTACCGATAACAATAACTCTGATCACAGTATATTATCTGATATTCATTTTTTAACATAAACACATAACAACACAGCCAAACAGTTGATTTGATAAAGATCCCTCAAATTTGGGTATTCAATTGCAACCAAGACATGTATTGAATGGGATATTGTACAGTTGAAAAATAAATAATTGTTTAATAATTTCTAAATTACCTAAAATATATCTTTGGCATTTCTGTACTGCAATTTACAATTGTTACTTATCAGATAACATATACGCCAATACAGATATATTTGTAATAAGTCAAAATTGGCCAATAACATTGGTTTGGCTCTAGCAGAGCGCCCTCTGCACAAGACAGTGGAAACTTTAACAGTGATACAATTTATCTCCGTCATTCCAATTATGTTAGCTTGTTATTGACACAAACATTAAAGTCTCATTTCACATGGAGACCGGTAAGCTAGCTGTTTGCGTCAGAGATCCAACAGTAATGTTTTGAGAGGAGGGTAATGTAGTTATAGTACTACACAAACATCATTAGCATCTGCAGCTGAAAGGGCCAGAGAGTGTGGATCCACCACAGCAACGAGCGTCTGGTACCAATGATGGTGGCAAAAATAAAACATGACAATGATTGATTTTAGTGTAAAACACTGTTCTTTACGCATATTCTTAGCCTTAGTTTGGCCAATCAGGAGTCTCTTTAAATGCCAAGGGTTGAGTTTTTGTTCCATGACAGAGTCCAGGCTGGAAAGTGAGTTTTTGAAAGAACATGGTGTTTTGAAATGGGACAATGTGCAGGAACCCTTAAGTATTCACACAGAATCCTTTTACCTGTCACTCAATGTTCCTGAGCAGCAGATTAGCCTGAGCACGGCCCTAAGAGAGAGAGGACATGTTTGGACAACACCTGACATGACAGGCTGCTTAACCATCTCCATTAGAGCCAATGAGAGCTGAGAAAAAGCAGACCGCCTTGGTCTCCAAATTGGTGCCAGTGGGGTCAAGTTGCAGGAATATGCCAATTACTTAAATTGATCAGGAGACGGTTTCCTTGATAACCAATTTGATCAAGCTGCCGATCGTGTTACACATGTCGCGCTGCACCAACACGGAACAGGTTGTCTCAGAAATTGGTTACAACGCACTAAAAAGGCTAAACGCAATTTCTTCTGCGAGAGTAATTCTGTTTCGTCATGTCAGGTGGTGGACGGGGCCGCAGCCACGGCCTGTAAACAATGGCGTTTCAGTTGATTTAATTAGGCAGGGAGGAAGTATTTAGGGGCTTAATTGAGATTGCAGTGGGAAATTGCTCTGAAATAGGTCTACCTGATTTTTTTCCCCCTCTCTTCACAGTGGGCATGACGAGGGATTTCACTCTCCTCTTTGTAGATAATTAGAATAACTATAATCACTCCCTGGATGGCCTGTGATTGGAGAGAGCCACATGCCAAACTCGAAATATGAAGAGTGTGTATGTTTCTGGCTGTGTGCCTGCATGCTGTCTGCTGCTTACGTGGGTGTTGAAGTATGCACATACATGCCTTCATGAGGGTTTTCTACATGTAGTCTACAGAGGCGCCGTCTTGTGCTTCTCTGTGTTTCCAATGGCAACATTGCTCCTTGTGCTTTATGTGTTGGCCTTTTATATGGTTTTTAAAACATTTTTTTACAGCTGAAATGATAAGTCGATTAATTGATTAATCAGTCGCCATAAAATTAATCGGCAACTATTTTGAAAATCAATTAATCCTTGAGTCAATGCTTTGGTTCCAGTTTCTCAGATATGAATATTTTTTGGTTTCTTTTGTGTTCTGTGATTGTAAACTGAATATCTTTGCGTTTTGGACTGTTCGTCGGACAAAACAAGACATTTGAAGATGCCACCTTTGAAATTGTGATGGAGATTTTTCACCATTTTCTGCCATTTTATAGATCAAATGACTAATCAATTAATCGAGAAAAATAATTGACTGAGTAATCTATAATGTTAGTTACAGCCTTACTTTTTTCATCCTTGGGTTATTCTGATTTTATGAGTTGAATCAATGCTACAACACATTTTTGGGTACAGTGGCATTTGTTGTTGCGTTTTAATTTTGTTATAGTTTATATGAATTGCATTTTTACGATCAATTACCTGGCGGCTACTGGCCAGGTTGTTTTCCAGTGTTTGATTTATAATAATAAATTTCAACTATATATGCTCTGGAACTGAGCAACTCATCTTTCCCTCTCTTCTCTGCTTGTTTAGTAGAGCAATGATGCTTTAAATGCTTTAGCTGTATTCCCGGAGAACGGCAGCTTTCCTCTTGCAGCTGAGATTTGAATCACATTCAACTCCATGAAAATATAATCTGTTGTCCACCTCTGTCTGTGCTCCAGGTCAACCTTTCTTTGGTAACGTGTTAAATCTATTTTATTTAGCATTTGTATGGAGTATATAATCATTTATATAATAAATAAATGCTTAAAAACACATTATAATGTAGTTGTAAGCAAATATGAGTGTTTATTAATGTATTTGTCAACAACTATAACTCATCCTGTGGGAGTGGAGGTTGGTGTACAAACAGATAATGAATGATCTTATAGTAAAACACAGTTGTGACAATATAAAATATGTCTTCATAGGAGAGTTTTTATAATTTTATAATTTCTGTCAAATATTGTACATTAATTCACACTTAAAAATGTCCTTATGTTATAAACCATTTATTAAATGTTTGTATACTGCTTATAAATGTTAAATAGGGGGAATTTAAAGTGTTACCTCTTTCGGTAAGGTTTAGAGAGTGATGTTTTTGTGTCAAGTGCACTGCAACAAATCAGAGTACAGTTGGCTTAAGTGCAGAGATTACTGAATGTGAAATAAAGAGGTAGTTTTTATGCTTCGAATTTTTGCTGCCTAGCCTAGAAGCTTAAATTATTTCTGTAGAATATAAGACTGTGGAAAAACAGGAATAGGAAAAAAATAAAAGAATAATTTGTGGGCCATATGTAACAATAAATTCCAACGTTGCCAGTTTATTAGGTCCACCTAGCTTAAACTAATGCAGCCTAAAACAACTGCCCTACAATAAATCCTACCTTTATGAGGGTTATAATATTCAGTTTTTATTTAAACTCTTTTATAGAAGTGTTGATTCAGCTTAACAGTGATTTTGGAAGCTGTAGTTTGTGCTGCTGTTTTGCATTGTATTGAAAGTTGTTTCTAATATTTTGTCCACCCCATTTATATCAATGAGGGTAGACTAGACTAAAAAGTCACATAAAGAAGCTTTTTATGGTAATAGCTCTGCAGTTTTAGAGGAGAAATCCACTTCTGGAATTGTTTTTGATTGACAGTTGATTGTTTCTTCCTAACCAGGCATTTGGCTTCATGTCACGGGTGGCACTGCAGGCAGAGAAGATGAATCATCACCCAGAATGGTTCAATGTTTATAATAAGGTAATAACTTTCTCTATATTATGGCCCAAATCACAATTTGTAATAGTGATTGAGGAGTCACTTACAGTGCTGCATTTGTTTAGTATCCATTACAGAAATCACAGCTTGTAGAATCAAACAGTGTTATCACAGCTACGAGTTTGAGTTACTGCCATATTTAGAATGCTACGGTTGGTTTATAACAAATTACAGACACACAGAGATCAATCAACTATGGATAAAGTCTGATTTTTTCATGTCAAACAATCCTCGCTGGTTCTGGAGAGCTCTCCACTCAAAGCCAGAAACATACTCTGTTCGTCAGAACGACAAAAAAATAGCGCAGTAGCTTCAAACTGTAATCCCATCGTTTTTCTTGTGAAAAGCTCTGCAAATGTCTCTACCTCCCCTCCACGAAGCCCCCACAACCCCAGCATTCACGCACACACTCTCACTTTCTCTGCCTCAGAAATAAAGTAGTGGTTGATATGACAAACCCAGTCCCTGAAAATCTCTCAGCATTAGGCTGTAGCCACTGAGTTACTGTGTGGTGGGCCGGGCCACTCTGACAGGAATGCTGCTCCTAATCCACTCTTTATTAAAGTGGCTGTAGAATGGTGCTACAGGTCTCTGGGCCCCCACAGCACTCTCCACCAGACACTTACACATAAATCCCACTCTGACTGAGGTTCAGCCTCGACAAAATAGATGCTGTATACAGAGCTACTGCTAATATACTATTAATGTTCATTAATGCTCTGCTCTCAATATTAGGATGTGAGTTTATAAACATTTTTTTCTGGGCCAGAGCTGCTCTCCAGGGAGGAACCTCATTGGTTGAGTCAAATCTCAATGGGTGGAGCCAAAAAACATCCCCTCAAACTTTCAAGTGATCCTGAATGGAGTTGGACATCCACTGAATTTATCACAGTTCGTGACAAATAACAGGACAATATCCGTCACTCTATGTGGATCACTGCTTAAAGAAATAGTTCAAAATTTGGGAAAATATGCTTATTTGCTTTCTTTCCAAAATTGAGGTAAGCCTGTGCCTGTGTGTTAAGTACAGAGCTAGAGTCAAGACTTGGTTAGCCTAGCTTAGCATAAAGACTGGAAACAGGGGAAACAGCTAGCCTGGTTCTGTCCAACGTTCTGTCCAAAAAATAATACCAACCAATACCTCTTAAGCTCACTAAGCAGAAATGTAAAAACAAGAAATTGTGGTTTTAGGGGTAGTTGTGTGCTGGAACTACTTTTTGGCTACAACAGCCGACTGCAGTGCCTGTGTGCAGCTTCCTGGAGTCTTGTCATAACAGTATTGTCACACAGAGACCAAACCAAAACCTGTGCACACCGGCTTAATCTGGCACCCAAACTGTAACTGGAGATGCTGCACAGGAGTACTTATATTGATGGATAAACTTTTAAGATAAGTTTTTAAGTAAACAACAGTAATATGAGGCACAATTACACCTACCAGTATACAGTAATATCAGCTTCTGTTTCTTCCATAAACATGTATAATAGCTTCTTTGAATTTCAGGGTTGCAAAACAACAGGAGGTGTGACACTCAAAGGAATACTGTCTTGATGATCAAATACTCAACTCCTGTAGTCTTGAAAAGTGGCTCTGAAAATGTTGTATCTTTTTGGAGAACAGCAGCTGTAGTCAGCAGTTACAAGGAATCCCAATGGCGGCTTAGAGTCACTGCAAAAAAACTAAGCAAACAAACAAACAACAAAAATGATATAAAAACATACATAGACACCACTCCTTCAACATAATTAACTTCTCCTATATTGATTCACATGCTGTTCACCAATTAATTTTATGATTGACTTGTTAATGCAAACAATGCTTATGTGTCCTCACAGGTCCAGATTACATTGACTACACATGACTGTGGAGGACTGTCCAAACGGGACATCAAAATGGCCAAGTTTATCGACAAAATTTCACTTTCAATGTGATGTTTTTGATCAGAAAGTTTTTCTTTTCCAGTTTCCCTGCTTTCAGTCACAACTCTGCTCAGTCAAAGAATTATTCCTCAAAAAAAATGTACTGTCTCCAATTGATCCATCCAGTCTTAAATAAAATCTGTCAAATATATTCTATTTTGATGTTTGTATGTTGTTTGCAGCATATTTTGTACACGCTTTCTTTAAGAATAAAATTATTTTGTGCAACGGTGTTGTCTCTATAATTGATTTATAATAATGTAGCCCTGCATTGACTATCTAATAAGATGACTTTTCCAAGGCTTTGTAGAAAACCTTGCTCTGTGGTTTAGATTCAGGATTCCATCTCTAACTGATTCTGGCAGATGTAATTTCATTGTATGTGTCACTGTGTGGTTTTCTTGTTTTCAGCAGTGTTTATTTTCACACATGGAATTAGAATAGAGTGTAATTGCTCTGCAGCACTCTGTCCGGTACTTGCCAACGATCCAGAGGATACTTTTCCCTGTCAGTCCTCCACCAGACCACATGCTCTCCTTTTGGCCCTGGAGAATGGAGCAAAATGAGTAAGGGTTCAAAGTCAGTAGGAGGGGATTTATTTGATTTACGGTTTGGTAAGGGATGAGTCAGATAGGGCTGCTGTGTTTTCCTGACTGCATCGCCATCAGGAGAAGATCAGTAAAGAGAAAAGACTGTAATAAAAGCCAAATCAGTAGGACTATGTTCACTCTGCCAACCTGTGTTGCAAAAAGCCTCTTTTTCTGTCTTCTCTTGTGCTCTGTACTTTGAACGTGGAGAAAGGAAGTTGATGATGCTCTTCTTTAATTAGTGATATGCCCTGAAGCACCTCAAGTGCTCTGATGATGGTTGTAGTTGCTCAGGGAAAATCCAAATCATTTGTTTGTTCCTAAACAACGAGAAACCTTTCCTGATCAGGTCAAGGTGTAAAAGAAATCCCCCAGAGGGAGAGGCGCCTTCACCACAATTATGAGCACACTATCTGGAAACAGCAATTAGATGCTGAGCAACCATGGTCATTACAATTAATGCAAATTGCCTGGCCCCTGCAAAATGGAATAGCCTTTCTGGCCTTTTATCTCCACCTTGATGATTCTGATAAGAGGCCAGACAGATAAAAATGCTACAATTCACCAGTGCATTGTGAAAATGATAAAATGATGAAATTAGATTCACTCAAAATAATAAAACTAAACTGTCTCATCCAAAATGTTGATTAGGATTATACGCCACACGTCACAAAGTGCAAAGCCAAATTCACCCATAAGATGTGAAATTAAATAACAAAATCACCTATTCCTTTTGCATCCTTTGGGTGTAAAGCATCACAGATTAACTTGGTTGGATGAGTGTGGTCAGTGTAGTTCAGTGTCAGTGTTTCACATGATTTCTATAGGTATTCATGCTTTTCAAAGTACCTCTACCTTTGGATGGGTCATATTGAAAAGCAAACCCACAATACTACGTATTGTAAGTACGTAACTTACCCTTGGATGTTGCTCCTAAAGTTGAGTTTTCCCATTTCTGTTAGGCCTCGACTAACGTGGTAACTTGAACCTTATGGGCTATAGACTGGATGCATTTACATTAGATTAAATAATTTGTCAAATTTTCACATTATTTCGCCTTTTTACAGTGAAGGCCATCCAGGCCCACACACATGGTGTTGGTGAGGCATGCTCAAAGTTAGATATATATCATATTGCAAAGATGATTTGGGAACACTTAACCCCCTGTTCATTCCTCTGTATAGTCAAATTGTGACCAAACTTAGAGAACCGTTGCATCTGTTGTATATTAAATCGCACAACACTGACCCACGCAGCCACCGCTCAAACTGCTTTTTGTACAGGGAGAAAACTGCAAGGCTGGAAACAATACGAGCCATTTCGAGTCTTTTTAATGTTACTGACACAAACCGCCTTGCCTCTGTATGTACTGTGTATATCATTTGTCTTGTCTCAGGTGGACACACCAGCATGACAACACCTTCTTCTGCAGCAGCTCCTCCTTTGATGTTTGTGGGATGTGTGTAGGAAATATGTCAGCAGCAGTGGAAATCAGATCCTTTACTTGAGTAAAGTGCTAATACAACAATCCAAAAATACTCCATTACAAGTAAAAGTCCTGGATTCAAAAGCATACTTAAATAAAAGTAAGTTAAAGTATCAAAAGTAGTTATTCTGCAGATAAATGGTCTGACTGATATACTGTATATATCACATATCACATACATTGTTATTTGATGTCTACGTAGTATTTTACTGTTGTAGCTGGTCAAGGTGGAGCTAGTTTTAACTACAGTACTGTATATACAGTTAGGTAGTTTAGTCCATGGGTTCCCAACCTACAGGTCGGACCCCCTCCAGAGGATCACAAGATTCATCTGGGGGGTTATAAGATGATTAATGGGGCAGGAAAGAAGAAAAACCAAAGTGAAACCATCTGAGTGGTTTAGAAGGGAAATCTCTCCTTGGTGGAACCGCTAACAACTCATCTCAAACTTTGCTGCTGGCTGTAGCATTATGTTTAACAGAAAGATGTTAGAGTGGTATCGATCTTCTCATCTAACTCCTCAGCAGAAAGCGAATAAGTGTATTTCCCAAAATGCCGAACGGTTCCTGTAAGTCCAAAAAACATAACAAAAAAGCAGACTTATCAGAAATGATGATCTGTGATGCAATTACTACTACTGGATCTATAAGAGAGGATGACACAGTATTCTCTCTATATACAGTAAATACTCAGGTGCATTTAAAAAGATCTCAGCAAATTAATAAATGAGTGAGATCTTCATCTTCGGACTGGCCATCAGCTGAGGCAGTACATTTGAACCTCTGACTTTTCATGTCAAGCTTTTGTTTTTAGGTTTGCAAGGAACAATTATTTTCATTCATCAATTAATCTGTTGATTTTGTTTCCGATTTATTGTTCAGTCCACAAAATGTCAGAAAATAGTAAAAAGTGCCCATCACAATTTGTTGATGCCCAAGATGAGGGCTTCAAATTCCTTGTCTTGTCCAACTAACCATCTAAAATATCTAAATTTTCAATTTACAATCCAATCCTCACATCTGAGAACTAGTGAATGTTTGGAAATGTTCCTTGATTCATGACTTAAATGATTATCAAAATGATTGTTGATTACTTAATTTCTGTCAATCAACTAATAGATTAATTAACTAATTGTTTCAGCCCTACAAGCCTCTCTAACTGCTAGGCCACCATCATCTGTCCTCTGTGGAGGAGGAGGAGGAGGGGGACTTTTAAGTGACCAGACAGCCATTCCAACAAGGCCAAGCCGGGCCAGACCAGGCCAGACCAGGCCAGATGTGGCCCCTTCAGATAATTGGTCTCAGCTGATGGACAGAAGCAGCAGGCAGCCAAGCCAGCCCTCCCATTAGTGAACTCCCTGGATTCTGGCTCCTTAATCCGTTTTCAGCTTCACCTACTAATTCTGCAGCGCCAGCAGTCCAGCCTGCACACACACACACTACACACACCCACGAGAACTGAAGGGAGACAGACAGACAGGGATGGAATGAGGAAGAAAGAAGAGGCAGAGAAAGTGGGGAGGGGAGTTGTGGGGGGAAACGATTGCAGAGGTGGAGGCGGAGAGAGAAGAAATAGAGTTGAGAATAGATGAGTGGGACGGGCCAGGTGGGGGATGCCTTTTTCCCCTTTTTTGCATAGACCTTAAGATGGAAAAATAATAATTCTCCCCAGCATAAATGTCTAGTGCCCCTGAAAGTGACATAAAGGGAAAGCGAGAGATGGAGTGGGGGTTTCATCAGTGAGTGAGAGAAGAAACCACAAGCAGGAGAGAGGCTTTCTGGGATTTTTCCAAGTAGCTGCTGTGCGTGATAGCAGGCCATATTTCTCCTCTAGTGTGCTAATCGCAGTTTCACTCCCTGGCCATGTGGGGATGGGTTGGCGGACCGGTAGTTGCAATCTGATACTGCCAAATAAAGATAACAAGGTCAGAGAAAGTCAATCTTGACTTAAGTCTGTTTTTGGAGTCTCCAGGGGGAGTGCACAGGCCAGCGTTTAGCATGTGGGGTCGTCTGTTGTGGGATTCACTGCAGACACAGCACTGATAGTAATCACAGTGTGCACTTGATGCCAAAAAGCAACCAGGAGCTTAACATTTGCAGACATTTGTATGGCATTTGTTATTTGATCAAATGCACCCCGTTTGTACATTTCCCATGTGGTGCGGCAGTAACTACTGCACGATAGCTGACTGTTCTCATCTTTGTGAACAGAAACATATTGTCTGTTTTGCTGATAAATGGCAGTTTCACGCTGTCTTCTTCCATTTAAAAGACAAGTTGTCAGTGGTCCTTTTTTTGTGAAAAGGAAAACATATTTTCTCTGGGATATGAGGGATCAGTGTAATGGTTGTCATGCTGATTCGTGAGTGAAGTAAAGTATCAGCAACAGAGAGGCTCCCTAATACAGACATCCATTACAATCGTCAACTTTTCATGAGTTAAGAAAAACACAGTTTTTTAGCTTTACGACAATGTATTTTTAAGATAGTCCAATGGGATTTTAAGTGTTCTATGTAACCCTAACCATGTAGCTATGTATATAAGAAACTGTAGCCTATGTATGTAGTTTTTTTTATTCTATTCTAATTTAAAATATTTGTATATACTGTATGTTCTGTGTGTGTAGCGTGAAGGGAGCTACAACTTTCATTTCATTGTGCAGTCCTGTGTTGTAGAATGACAAAATAAATGTACCTCGTATCTTAGTAGGAGAATTTCCTCAGCCCATAAAAGGATGCTGTAATTTTTCAGTTTATCTAAAAAATGTAAAATCACTAAATTTGGAGATAGGCCTACATTATTTACACTTGAAGGCAACAATGTGCAATCTAACAGAATTGATTTTGTTTATGTCTGTCTAGCAGTGTCTGCTAGTCCATTTGTTTTTGTACCAATTAACCAATCTAAATATGTACGTGTATTGATAATAAGACTAAGAGTCTACAGCCATGCTAACAGCTCTGTAAGGCTGTTCTTAGGCACAGCAGTGCTTTGAGGTAAATGAATATAGAACAGAATATACTGTTAACCATGTTCACCATCTTAGTATTAACATGCTAACATTTGCTGATGAGCACTAAAGACAAAGTACAGCTGAGGCTGATGGGAATGTCATTAGTTGTCCTCTGAGGACCATGAATGTGTGAACAAAATTTCATGGCAATCCATCCAAAAGTAATAACATAATTCTGTTTAAACTAAAGTGGTGGAGAGACCAACTGACAGAATGACATTGCTGTCAAAACACAAATACATATAAAATATATATGCCAACATACTTTTGCGTACTTTTGGTCTGGGGCTGTTTTTCTTAATGCTACAGGACACAATGATATTATAGACAATAGTGTGCTTCCAACTTTGTGGCAACACTTCGGGGAAGGCCCTTTCCTGTTTCAACATAATAATGTCCCTGTGCACAAAGCCAAATCCATAAACAAATGTTTTTCCCAGTTTGGTGTGGAAGAACTTGACAGGCCTGCACAGTGCCCTGACCTCAACCCCATCCAATACCTTTGGGTTGAACTGGAACGAGCTAGGTGTTATCGGCTGACCTCACTGATGCTCTTGTGGCTGAATGAGAGCAAATCCCTGCAGCCAGGTTCCAAAAGGTTGTTGAAAGCCTTCCCAGTCAAGTGGAGGCTTTTTATAACAGCATATTAATGCACATGGTTTTGAACACCATGTTCAACAATCACATATGGATGTAATGTTCACGTGTTCACCAAATTTTGATCATATGCATCAGTATTTGATGTACAGTACATTCCATAAAAGGTGTTGTATTTGTACTTTCTGTCATGCCCAGTCTGCTTTAAGTAGTGATTTCCTACATCTCCCAGAATTCCTTACGTCAACAAGTGGGTGTTTCAAAGAGAACAGTGAAGCTCAGGATTTTTGTTTTTTATCCCCGCCCATGAAAGTACAGTAACTGTGCACACCAGTATTGTTGAGGAGTCTTGATTAGTTAAGAAGTCATATTAAGAAGTAATATAATTGGCTTCCTTTAAAATAAATAAAGTATGTTGAACCAGATCCTTCATACAGTAGGCTTCATTCTTTACTCAGCCACCCACAGCTCTCTTTAGTGTGCATTAAACACAGACACACACACAAAAACTTGGCTGTGAAGTCACTACAGTTCGACTCAGCACGGTCACTAATCCCAAAATGACTGTCATGTGTCAGCTTTGTCAGAATTACTGCGGTACTGAGACAGAGTCTTGGCGGTAATTACATCATTTTCTCAGGACACATATAATTATAGTAATTCATGCTGTTGTACTTTGGCTTGCAACAGCATGCAGTTATTGGCCAAATACTCTTTTGACTGTGTGATCCAATATTTTGAAATAAATCTTCAGCTCCATAAATCAAAGTGTATCTCTTTGCAGCACATCCCAAATGCTGGCTCATAAAATATGTTCATAAAGATAACATATTTAAATGTAGGTGCATGCTGAACATAGATACATACAGCTCATCAAATTTAGTTTATATTGTTAACGTAGAAAATGCAATAAAATACTGGGGGAGGAAGGACGTAAAATAAACAGCCACTGGCCTGTTTGAAACATTTGGCTGATGCTCCTATACAGGAAGATTTTGAGCAGAGTGTGTCTTGTTCAAGGACTTTTTTGTTGGAAACAGTAAATGTTACACAGATCATTCCTGTGAGCTTCCTCATCCACCCTGCTGTTTGGTCATGTTTGTTTCAGTCATGCTATAATAGGTGTAAGAACTTTGTTTTTATGTATAAATATGACTTCTTTCACTGTGCTTCAGTTAAGGAATACACAACTCACCATGGCACGTCTCAAAAAATGATTTGTCTCTTGCTATTGACCACTGTACATATTTTTTCCGAAATATGGTCCCATGGTGGTCCACCGGAAGGGGAGGGACTTCGACTTTCTATGGCGCAATCTTCCAATGCCTTCTTCTTCTTTTCCTTTTAATGGTGAATTAGCAACCGTTCGGAGCATTATCGCCACCAACTGCCGTGTTACATTGTTCTTATATCCTTGTTATCAGTCCTGTGTCCCTCACACAACCACCCCTTATATACCCTCCATGTAACTAATAGGAGTGGACTACATCAATAGTAGGGGAGCTCACCATAAACACACATATATACAGACAATTTGGCCACATGGATATTTACTATTTATACAGTTTTGTTCACAAATCACCACAAATTACAGTGCCAAAGTTACATGTAACCACCAGCTTCTACACATTTAATCAAAAACAGACACATGCCACCCCCTTTCTTCAAACATAATTGAACCAGGAAGTATAAATAGATATTAGATCCTTGTCAGATCCTTTTGCCTGAGGACCAGAAAGAAGATTAGTTACAAAGGTAAGACAGTGACTTGATATTGCAAGTATGTTAGCAGTACTTAGCTTACTATCAAACAGTAGATTTCAAACATGCCTGGTTGTGGTACTGGTACTTTGTGTAGCACTGACTTCTATGGCTGCCATGCACTGCAGATTCATGAATGTCACACAAACATTACTACACACATAGCATGAAATGTTACACCACGAAATGGAGGACAATCTTTATCACCCCATGTCTGTAGATCAATCACAAGTTTCGTCATCCCACAACCTAGAAATGTGTTTACAGCAACAGTTGCTAGAAAACATCAGCATAGAAATGTGCTAAAATAACACTGATTAGCTATTAGCGTAGCACTAGACAACAGGCCAATCCATATTTTCTCTTGAAAATTAGTATATATTGCCAGTGTGTCAGTGTTTTTTTTTATTCTTTTTTTTGTATCAAGTGTGCTGTTGTAGCAAAATCTTCACCTCAGCAAGGTTGATACCTGCACAATCTGTGCTTACCATGTGATATCAAATGATAGTGACACTGAAATATACTGTAAATGAGAAGGGTATGGAAAATTATCTTAACACAAGACCATGAGGGTTTCTGTCAAATTTAAGGGTTGTGAGGGTGAGACTGTTTTGACCTCATGTTATGTAGGCTATACTCAACTTATCCCTTATGTGCTCTGTTCTCTTTTGTCTGATAGCATCATAACATACTTAATCTAAAAGTAGAGAGTCCCTATATATATAATTTGCATGCTTGTGTGTTTCAATTATTTTGTCCACCCTATTTATATCAATGAGGGTAGGCTAAATAACACAAACACCTCTCAGTATAACACAACAGCATAACAAACTGCAGCCTCCAAAATAACCAGTTGAATCAACACCTCTCTGTAACAGTTTCAACAAAAACTGAACATTATAACCTTCCCTGAAGGTAGGATTTATTGCAGGACTGTTGTATTAGACTGTATTACTTTTAGCTAGGTGTGCTTAATAAACTGACAGCTGAGTGTAAGAAAATAGACGTTCATGATGTCACTATGATGACCAAACAGATTAATTAATTGTAATGCATTATTTATGTGCATACAGGTTAGTAAGAAGCAAGCCACTCAGGTGATGGCTTTTCTAGTATATTAATATTATACATTCTTTATGGTCAAAACTGAACAAAATATGTGGACACCCAAACATTTCAGCCATATGTGATTATTGCAAGATTATTGACCGTGATCATTCCAAGACCACGGCCATTGATGTGCTGCTAGAATAATCTCTACTCCTCTGGGAAGACTTTCCACGAGATTTTGGACCCTATCTGGAAATTCTTTCACACCAAACTGGGAAAATAATTTCTTTATGAACCTGGCTTTGTGCAGGGGCGTATTGTGTTGAAACAGGAAAAGGTCTTGTCCAAACTTTTGTGCTGTAGCATAAAGATTTCCACAACTGGAATTAATTGGCTTAGACCAAAATATGTAAAACAGAAATGTCCACATACTTTTGGCCATATAGTGATCAAGTCAGATTCTTGGAAGCTGTAAATGTTCTGCTGCAGTAAGCTGTACCTTCACACTATATTTATCATGCAAAATGTTATCTTTAGTCCAAATTTACACAATATAACTTCCCTCTCAAATGTGTGTGTATATATATATATATATATATATATATATATATATATATATATGCATTTATATTAGGAAAACGTTGATCCAGAGGCATACGACCTATGGTACATGGGGCTTATATTTAAACATTTAAGTCAGAATTGGTCAGTCTTGTGTCACTCACTTGTGGCAGTTGCCATAAGTTTGTAACCCGTGACAGTTTGACTGAACTGCGGTTAGCTTGCACCACAATGGCACACAACACAAGACAGAAAGCCAAACAGTGACTTAAATGGTGTGTGCTTTGGAGACGCCTCTGTTCAGTGAAAACTGAAAAAAGGGAGATACGATAACCCCAAGTGTGTCTGAAACAAGCAAAACATGCAACATCTTGAGTTACTGTTTGTGATGTTGTGAGTTTCATGGCAACAGTAATCCAAAAGCAATCAAATGTGAGCAGCAATTCAGGATTCAGCCTGTTGGTTCACTTTCTTGTGAAGGTGTTTTGTTCTCAAGTTTGAGAAAAACCTCCACGTAATTGTAAGAGATGGTTTTGTCCTCCACAGCTACACTGTGCAGCTGTAAAGGACCATAGCAAGTTTAACAACATTTACTATAAATCATTTATATTTTATCACTGTCAGCCATTTTTTTCTCCAAAGCATGCCATTACTTTTGATTTGTTTTTAGTATTGTATCAAAATCAACATGAAGAGATTTGAGACACACTTGAAATAGGTCTATAAATAAGTCATCTATCACAGTGAGTGTCTGCTTTTATAGATTAATTGGAAGGTCTGCACTGCATTACAACAAAATAACTTTGCTGATGGATTACCCATCTCATGCCTGTCTCAGGTATTTGTGATTTGATTTTCATACCATATGAAAATTAATGGAAACTAATGGCTTCCTGGAAGACTGGAAACACATTCATAATGCTCAAAACCTATGGTATGCTGTAGAAAATGGTCAACAGTAATATAAAGTACATACACCTGATTTGTGTGGACTGCTGTGTTGTTTTTGGGGTGCAGCAGCTGCCTTACATCCAGTGAGATAAACATGACACACATTGAGAGATTAAAGCTGGTGCTGCCATGTCCTAATAGACCCCTGCTGCTATTGTTTGATTACAGGGTCAGTATTGTTATGTTACAGAGTCTAGGTAGTGCTTCTGAATAAACTACAGGTTTGGATTTAAACAGGTACTTGGTGTGTTTATAGGATGCAGCAGCTGGAGTGCAGGTTTCAGGAGCAGATGAGCTGCAGCAGGGACCTGGAGACGGCAGCAGCCGAAAATGAACAGAAGCTGAGCAGCATTGTATGCGTAGCTGAGGGAAGGCCTCGGTTTAGCAGTGCTTGTTTTAATTAGGGTACACCAGATGGGCGGGGTTGTAGAGACTATTCAGATGTCAGTCACAGAAAGCGTAGTGACATGCAAATAACAGCTTCAAATAGTAGTTTCTGCCTTTTTATTTACGTTATGGTGGTATTGCCTGTCAAACAGGCTGAAATATGTATTTGTGACAAATTACTGCGCCACCCTAATGGAAAAAGGAGGGTGCAACCATTAAGCATACCTGCAAATTATTTGACTCTGGTCTCTTGTTTATTTACTTTTCCTTTTTAACCCGCTACAGTATAACCTCAGCCATGGCCACATTAACCTCTTAGGGGGCCCCAGGCCAAAAAATATGCTGTTGGGCCCCTAATGACCCCAACACCTAACGCTCATGGCAGCATCAGAGTCCCTTAGTGTGTAATTGCTGTAATTTAATTAATCAAAAACACCTTTATTAAGGACTCTGCACCGTCTGAGCACAATGAAAATTAAAATAAAATTCTTGAGACCAGATTTTAATAACAAGGCACAAGACAAAAGACAGGGCCACAACATAATGATGCAGAACCTGCCTTGGCTGATATTCAGTGGTGCAAATTCTTAAACAGATTTGCAGTTAATAAAATTACCAAAATGAATTGACAGGTGGTGCACTTTTGGAAATTTGGGCCTAGTGGTAATTCAGTACACCAATGTGGCCAGGAGGAGCACAGGATTTACATATTCAAAATAAAAGTACAAAATGACACATCATGATGTATTTAAAACCAGAGTTTGCTAGTTGAGTTCTTCTTGAGTTATAGGACTCATCAGAAAAGGTCTGCGATGACATTTTAAAGTCCTGCATAATTTCGTCTTGATTTTGTGTGTGTGTGTGTGTGTGTGTGTGTGTGTGTGTGTGTGTGTGTGTGTGTGTGTGTGAGCTGAACTTCGCAGGAAACACACATATGTTACCATCAGTTATCATTGTGTGTTCAATTAAGTCATTTTTATGTGGGAGAAATAATCCTGACTTAAAGACACAAACACTCACAGGCTCACCAACACAACACGCGTGGTTACATGCCGCACACTCTCTTCTGCTCTGTTCCTTCGCGGTGTGTCTAATAATTCAGGGGAAGTCCTTACCAGAGAAACAGCTACAAGGCGGCGCGATGAACTTTGCCCTCCAGGTTCAGGCGCGTTCACGGTGCCTTGCGGTCTTATTTACAAATGGAAACGGGTGTTATGGGTAACATTTACGACCGCATGCGGGCTTTGTTTTTGTTATGAATCACTATGAGCCTTGAGTGCGCTTTGTCCTCTCGTCAAACATTTCCAAATCAAAGCGGATAGTTGCAATTACAGCCAGTGCGCATGCCCGCCCTGACTAAACGTCCTGCCCCTCCGTGCACGCAGGCGCGCCCAAGGAAAGAATTTGAAGCCGCTCACGCTGCTGATGTTATTGTTGTGACTTGATATGAATGGTGAACCTCAACGACAAAAGTTTGAAAGAAATATAAACACTGTCTGTAAAAGTTTATATATATATATATGATAATTTAAACTGTTTTGAGAGATAAAATAACCAAAACGCACCCACGGTCTGCATAAACAAACCTTAAGTGTCAGACTCACCACATGTTAAGGTAAAATATTATAGATCCGCTATGGGACATACATTCACTAACAAAGCACCCGAATGTCAAGAAACTACAAACAATATGGTAAAATGTCAGAACTACTACTACTAAGTCCTAGAACTACTATAGGAGATTCATTTTACAAAAAGGCAACATAAACTCAGACCCAGTACAAGTCAAGATAAAATATTATAGGAATATTATTGAAGGACTATAGGAGAATGATTATGAAAAATCGAAAACTCACTTTTAGAGTGCCAGACACACACTGGTAAAATATTGTAGGAATATCATAGAGCCACTGTAAGAGATACATTTTACAAGAAGGAACCTCAAAGTCAACAAACTCACTCTGAAGAGACTCACTACATATACTGTATTAGAGCCATTCACCAAAAAAGCACCCTCACACCAAGAAACTCATTTGAGTGTCAGACACACTAAATGCTGTTGTGAAACACTAAAGGAATATTATAGTCGCTATTGGAGACATTTTCTAAAAAGGCACCTTAAAGTCAACACAAACTCGCTTTTGAGTGCAGACATACTACAAATTAGGATAAAATGTGTTATTGGAATAGTATAGATGAACTGGAACAATTACCAAAAAGCCACCATAAGGTCAGAAAAACTGACTTGAGTGTCAGACACTGTTAATGTAAATTATTATAGGAATATTATAGAGCACCTATAGAAGATACATTTTCCAAAAAGACACCTCGAGGTTAACATAATCTCACTTTTAATTAAGATAAAATATTATGGAGCTACTATTGGAGAATAATTACCAAAAAGTCACCATAAGGTCAAGAATTCACTTTTGAGTGTCACAGACACACTTCAGCTTGTATGGTCAAATATTTTTATAGGACTATTATAGGTACTATAGGAGATCTAATACAAAAGGACACCATGCGGTCAAGAGAAACTCACTTAACAAGCCTATATAGAGCTACAATAGGTAGAATAGAGAAATATTAGTGTAGAAAATTAAAAGGGCAAAAAAGTAACTAAAGAATTATAAACTCTTGAGTAAAACTAGGAGCAAAAAGTGAAGCACAACTAGACATTGTAGTTCCTATTAATATTAACATGATCAGGATTTAAAAACGCACAAGTTAAAACTCACTATTATGCCAATAGACACTGGTTTACATTAGTTTGTTGACTTGTAACGCTGTAGGTCTAAATAAATAATGTAATAATTCTTCATAAGCTGTTTTATTAGTCAATTGAAGCCTGTTTTACATTTGATGGTTTATTAAAGTGTTTCCTCTAATCCTAACATCCTCCCTGCACAGAGCACTATCAGTTAAAGCACACAATCATTACTGCTACATTAGTGCTGCGCGCTAATATCAGTCTGACGGTGAGTAATATAGATATGGGGATTTCTGCAGGTGTCAGAAAACAAGATATGGTATTGATTGAATTAATTTTGTTTGCACTTGGGCAAACGTGCTCGGGATTGTCGCCAAAGAATGCGTAAAATACAGCTTGAGACACTCGAGTCTGTTTCATAGTTGTTAGATGTTTCATTTTGTATTTCTGCAGCTCGAAGAAAATGAGGGAAGAAATGTCTTCAGTTCGCATATAAGATGCTTTTTTCATCCTGTGATTAGTGTAAAATATGCAGGTTGGGACTATTTTCGGCACTGAGCGGTGAAATATGGTGATTATCATACTCACCAATAACAATAGCCCATAATATTAAGTAAGGATTTAGACAATTATCCTATTAATTCCTAGAAATTTGATTAGTAAGGTCTAGAAATGCGCAAGATGGATTTATTTTCCTCCAGAGAAAATGTAATTTGATGCGCAATAAAAGGGGGGAAAAAGCAATAATGCAGGAATAAGCTTCAAGATGAAATATTATGGTTAAAGCCCAGATAACTACTGGTTAGTCCCATTAATCCTTAAACATCTTCATATTGCTGAGGTAATCCTTTTAAACTGAGTGGATCAATAGGCTCGCGATATTTAGCCAAGTTATTTATTTTGCTCCCCTTTGGGGAAAATTTGGACCACTGCGGCTCGTCTCGTTAACAGACTTTTCTAAAACATACTTGAAATAAACCTCTTTTCCTGGAGTTTATTCAAACAAACATGTTACCATAAACACATGAGGACTTTGAATCACCTTTTTGTATACAGTTTAGGCTAATGAACTTACTTCTGCAAAGTCTTACATTATCGTACAAAACACGTTGCACTCAAGTTAAACATGCGGGTTTTCTATTTCAGCAAACAAAATGAAACATTTCAAAGTAAAGTCACTGAACGGGAGGCGTCATGGAGTCAAACGGGCCGGTGGCACCCTGCATAGACGGTAAATAGAAAGCACACAGAAGCAGTATAAAATATGTACAGTATAAGCTAGATTTGTTTTTTCTTCTTATTGAGTCTGGATTCATGATATGCTCGACACTTTATTTTTTCTTGCAAATCCTTGTTTTGGTCGAGACCCCCCCCTCCCCCCCCAAGCCAGTCTTCAAAAGCAAGCAAGCAAGCACAAAAAAGAAAGAAATCCCATCGTCTGTTAGGCCTGTATATATTTACATTTATATATGTACAATGCAGCAATGTAACACGTCTTCATCATTTAAAAAAAAAAATCCCAAAAACCTGGACATTTTAATTGGTGTGCAAGTTCATTGGTAAACACATATAACCCGCATAATCCATTTTTTATCTCTTTTTTTTTTTGAAAAATGACTGCAACTAATCCAGTTTAGTTGTCTCTGATTTCTTTTTTTTCCCATCCGCAGGTAGCCTATAAGCTCTGACACCGTGTCCGTTTATCACATATATATTTATTTATTTATATTTGTAAAATTCAGGCCCCGCTTTTGGCCCGTCAGCTGTTGTATTGACAGGCGTTCAGGCTCGAGCCGGGGCTCTGCAGGCCGCTGTATCCAAAAGTTGGATGCTGTTTGGATTTGAGTCTGAGGGTGGCCAGGCTGGAGTTGCAAGTGTCCCGGTAAACGCTGTAGGGAGAGCCGGGAGGCCCGTACGGACACGCGGACGACGACATGGCCGAGTTGATGCCGGATGTGCCGATCCCGTTCAGGTTGCTGATGTTGTTGAGGCCCGGGGTGGGCATGCCCGGCACGGCCGAGTGGCCCATCCCGGAGGCCATGGTCATGGAGGAGATGGAGTTGGGAGCCGAGAACATGGACTGCGAGGTGAGGGGGCTCATGGAGTTGAAGAAGGTGAAGTTCTTGGTAGACAGCGGCGCCGGGGTGAGGCCCTTGTTGGTCCAGTTGTTGTAGGTGTAAGCCGGGTACATGTCGTCATAAGGCTGCATGAGGCCGCTGAACTGCGGCAGGTAGCTATTCTTGCACAGGTCCATCTGCTGGTTCCGCTCCCGCTTCCTCCACTTAGCCCGGCGGTTTTTGAACCACACCTGGAGGAGACACGCGGTTAGTACTGTGGACATGAACAGCAGTAGCCTACAGAGTGGAGCAGAGTCACCTGAGGAATGAGCGAAGTTCCTGATGTGTTTTTTTTTTTTCCTGGTCATAAAATGTCCACCATGTCTTATGGCCCCAAATCGCCAAATGTCAAAAAATATGTGGCACTATCACGAAGACAGGCAGTATATCATTTTGTAATAAAATCCAACTTTCCATTACGAATGACATTGTACCAGTGTGCTGTTAGACCCCCCCAAAGTGCTGCTGCCTTCAGGGTGTGTTGGTGTTTAGGCCACAGAACACACACAAAAATACAACAGTGTGTGTGCTATTTAAAAAAAAAAATCTAAATTAATAAATCTTTGAATGTTATGCCAATTGCAGTGTGTCATTTCTTGGGATTAAATATTTTAAAGGCGCACTCAAAAGTCCTACAACAAAATTGTACATTTGAAGCTGCAGTCCCACATTGATTGGCAGTTCTTTAATACAACATCTGTTTAATGTTCCCAGTCTAGATGTCTAAACATTTGTTTACAACAGTCTGTAAACACAGAAAAAAGGCCTAGACTGTATTTTCAATTATCATTTGAGGAAAAACACAAAGGCTTATTTGTCTCATGCTCAAACTTTTCTGTTAGGCTCTATACATTTAAATGTGGTTTTCTATATTTAAAAAAGGCACAAGCTGCTTTTTGTGAGCATACATAAACAACACTTTTTCCAAGTGAAATTTATCCTCAGTTTTTGAGTCTTGACCGGGGATTTGTATTAGAGCTGTTATGACTCTCTTCTTTTCCCCCAGAGAACAAGTCCAACTGGACATACTCCTGATTGTCTTTTCTTAATAAAATCCTCACAAATCAGTCCGGTTTGCCCAAATTTAAATTAGTCCAACACTGCACAGACTTAAACTTTAAATTCATCCAGTAAAAATCTCCTTTAATTTGCCCAAAATCATAGTGAGTTTGAAAATCAAGTCTTGAAAAGTAAAATAACTGGAAGATGAAACAGTGATTCCAAACTGCTGTTTTTTGTTTGTTTAGAATGAGCTTTTTATTAAAACCTTATTTTTTTAAGCCACATTTATTTTGAGTTGTGTTTAGTTATTTCCTCAGGAAGTGTTAAATGAGCTCTGGTCAGTGCGGAAGGATAGAAACATAATTAAATTACCAACTTTTGTCCACAATCGTCCCATATAAAAATTCTTGAAAGTTTTTTTCCAATTAAATATTCCGTGTAGAGAAAATTCGTCTTAAAATATTTGTATTTTGAATATTGTCTGAAAATTCTGATTGATTATTTATATATATATATATATATATATATATATATATATATATATATATATATATATATATATATATATATATATATATATATATATATATATAAATGTATATGAATAAGAAACGTGCCTCTGGATATCCTCACGCCTTATCGAAACCTGACAAAATATCAGTTAGTCGGCACTCTGCAAGTCATTTTTAATTCATAGTAGAAACAGTTTACAAGTGGTATCATCAGACGGGCCCGCGGAAGCTATTTATAGTTGTGCAGGGAACAGGGTGCTGCGGACAAATTGTCCACAAAGACATGAGCGATGTGACAGAGCTGCGGAGGAAACACGCAGGCTGCATTTCACAGCACCGCCTCGGCTCGTGTGAGCTTTCAGTTTCCTGTAACGAGCAAAAAAAAAAAAATACTTTAGGTTTTAATGTCATGTTAACAAGCAAAAACCTCATTAGAGCTAATTAAACGATGGTAGCACTCAAAATAACTGAGCCCGCAAATATCAGTCAGTCTCAATATATTATCTGTCAAGCTCGATTAAACACCGATGACCTTAACAGGTCAAGTCCAAACACTTTAAAATGTCAAAACATTTTATTAAATGCTCAGATATGAATCAGGAATATTCGGGCTGCGCTGTGTCACGCCACGCTCTTCACACTGTTTTCTTTTTATTCCGCCAAAAGAAAAGGCTGCACTGTATTCACTCTCCTTGGCTCCAGAAATGAAAAATCCAGCTCTCTAAACTTGTTCTGAGACTTTTTTTTTTACCCCCCCTCCCTTCCCCCGCACTTTAAATAGCTGCATGCATTTTTTTTTTTAAATGCAATTTGAGACAGTGGATTTTGCAAGGACGGGCCGCCAGGCGCCAGTTTTTTTGTTTTACGCGCGTTTCTTGCATCCACATTTATTTTTTCAGAGAAAAGAACAGCCAGCATGAATAGATGTTTAAAAAACTGCGCATTGTAATGAGTCCAATTTTTTGTCACCCAGAGTAAAATACAACGTATTGTTTTATTTATGTATTTTATTTTCAACTTTAAAGGGGGCCTATTATAAGAATTCAAATACCTTATGATTAAAGCTGGTTAAATAAGATTATTCAAATCAGACCCCCCACCCAAGTTGGTAAATGTATCGTGCTGAATAAATATAATCACATGCTGTTACTATTCATCGCACAGCTCCTAGATTTGGCTGCATGAACAGTCTCCTCTACGGGGACACATGAGGGTCCAGACTGGTGGTGATGTCATTAAAAGACAAATCCTCCAGTGGCTCCATTGATACACCCTTAAAAAAAGGATGTAATTTCCAGAAGATCCAAATAGTTAGACAGCTTTCATTTCTGCTAAATTGTCAACATGAAACATGTTAACCGGAGCCTTGCAGTTTTAGTCCTGCTTGTGTCAGAAATGCGCGCGGTGTTGAGAATTACGCACGTGTTTTAATAATGGAAGGCTTACCTTTTGGACACACTGTAGCTGACAGTCAGGGATGACTGCAAGGTAATATCTGTTACCACTACAGGTTTGAAAATCTCCCAGTATTATGTCAACGGATTTTCTCTGAATTATATCACACATTTAGTTTTCAAGTCTGTTAAAAGGATTTTCATTCAGTAAGAGTACAGGACAAAGTCGACACTGTATAGACCTCAATGCCACTTATAATATTAGAATGGATGTTGTTATCGACTTGTCCTGATTTGAAATATAAATGTTGGGAGAGCGGGTCTGTATTGACATCCTTAGTGGGAGATTTTTCCACAGTGTCGTCTTCTGCTCGGTTTAAGCAAATCAGTGGTCAACTTTGCTTCAAAATGTTAGTGGGAACAAAACTTCATCATCTGAATTCAGCGCACCTATCATACACAGTGTGACCTGATATTAAGCCGTTAATAAGTTTTATGAGTTTTTTGTACTGTTTGTTAAATATTAAAATTACTTTTTATTGTTAATTTTTATTTTGGGCTATTTCGCTTAATATTTAATTTCATTTATTTGGTTAATGTGTGTTGGAGTTATTTAATTTATTCAGGCAATTTCTTGAGAATTCTTCCACCCAACAGAAGCACCCAAGAATGCTCTAATTTATTTGTCAAATCGTCTTTACGCACACTTTACGCACGCTGCCTGCTGGCCTCTTACCCGCACTCTGGCCTCGGTCAGGTTGGTCCACACGGCGATTTCCTCCCTGGTGCTCATGTCCGGGTAGCGGTTCCTCTGGAAAGTGGCTTCCAGCTCCTGCAGCTGCTGGCTGGTGAAGTGAGTCCGCTGCCGCCGCTGCTTCTTCTTCTTGGGATCGTCAGCGTTCCCGTCATCGCTCCTGTGTTCAGCACTCCTCTCCTTTTCTGTGGGTCATAAATCGGGGTGAAATTACTGTATGCAGTATACAGCTATAGGGTACTTTGAATAGCATGCAAATAAGGGACATTTTTTACACCGAAGAAGTTAGTATTTGCACCTTAACGGTTAAATGTTTCAGTCTGAAATAGAGTGCACCAGCGTGCAAAAAATAACTAAAGCTTCAGGTCAACTATAACAGAAAATGCCTGTCAGCATGAAATAAGCAAAGCCAAAGCTCTAAATAAATTATATACAAAGTTGTTCATAAAAAATAAGCCTCAGAAGAGAAGTGACAGATTAAAGCCAAATATTTACAAACATGTCTGGGAGTTTTGTATCGATTCTTTCAAACACACTTACATCTGACTGCTTTACGTTGATAGGTCAACATTACTTTCTTTATGATGAGGTTTGTCCACTCTTATCTCCTATTTGCTATCTTGTTTTCGTGTCCTAACAAGATTGCCTCATTAAACTGAGGGGTCAACACGTGCAAAGGTTAGTCTCTTGAATGTTTGCCGAAAATAGAGTGACTTTAAACTTAAAGACACAACATAATTTTTATATTATGCCCCATAAGTTATTTCAACAAAGGAAATGAGAAATAAATGCCATTCAACCGTATTTGCTATTTCTTCCTCATGTGGAATGAGACAGAGAAAAAAAGAGCCCTTTTTTTCTAAAAATGTGGCAAAGTTGAAGAACAAAAAGCTTGTCCAAGAATTGTTAATACAGACCTTCTGGCTTTCAGTTTAGATTGGTGGACGGGCCCAATATTTATAGTTTGTTTTAATGCATTTACTGACAGCAGGCCAGACTGTTCTGCACATTTTTCCCTGACAGACCTCGGGATCCTGCCAAGTGTTTGGTTCAGCCAGCGCAATAAACAAAAATGGGGTGTAACTGCACCAAAACTAGACTTTTTCCCCCCTGTTCTGTTGTGTTTATGCGCATTAAACGGGAGAGTAGAAATATACCAAAGTAACATTTACTGCAAATGGGTTTTGATGTATTATCCATGAGCATGTGGCACCGTAACACACGGAAATAAATCGTCATTGCAGTGAGAATAAGCAAACACTGGGGCATAAGTTAGCTCAAATATTGTATCCTTTTCCGTAGCGGTAAACTGCTGGGATGCCTCTGTGACAGCCCACCGTAAACGTGCTTATGGAGACGTAAAATAAATTGTTATTGCACTCAGAAGGAATCGAGTTGCTAAAAGCACTCTGACTGTGTACCTGCCAACTCTGTGTCTGAAGACTCGCTGCTTGAGTTCTCTAAAGTTTCTCGGCTGCTGTTTGAAGTTCTCGGTAAATGAAACGCGGGGGCCACGTCGCGGGCCGGCGGTGCTCTCACTGCCTCTGCGATTCTGTCCAAATTCATCCCACCTTGAAGAGAAGGATGCGTACAAAGAGGAAATGGGGTGAATCCTGGGGTGCACAAAGCTTTCCTCAACGGCTAAAAATCCACCCTCTGCCAGACACACACCACGACATGAGAGGATGAACCATACAGGGAGAATTTCCACCAGAGTTGTGTTCTTCCACAAAAAAAAGACTTGGAGGAAAGAAATCACACAGCCCCCTTTCCCTCCTCTACAGCAGTGGCGACCCAGTGCGCTCTCCTTCTCTCCGCTGCAGGGAAAAGCTTCTGCCCGCTGTGACCGAGAGAAAGCTCCGGCTCTCCAACCCACACAGGAGACCCACCCATCTGCTGCGTTTAACCTCCCCAAAATGAGCGAGTCCCACCCACTAAGCCTGCCCGCTGCAAGAAAATATCCACCCAAACAAGATATTTAGTCTGACGTCAAGTTTAAACCAATGCAAAAAAAAGAGCTATTAATTCATTAGACGTTTGGTTTTGTCGCGTGCACATCAGCAGATGTCTTCCGTCACGTTTAAGTCACCAAGTGGATTTATAACCCACCAGTTTGTTCACTTGTTGATAGACCTATGAGACTCAATATTGGACTAAATACTTAATGTAGACATCTTTTGCAGCGTTCATTTGCTTTTTTCAGTTGTCGGGAGCGCGCAATGCTTTGCTCTTTAGGAGTAAAATGGGCCTTTTATTCGTACAGGCATGTTTGAAATTTGTCCAGCGCAACGCAGCTGGGTGCGCTTATACACACACACACTCCCCACACAATGTATATCTCGGATATGTACTGAGCTGAATAAACATTTGCCATCTAACACGGGCATGAACAGTTACTGTGTCTTCAGTATGAACAGTGCATGATAATACGAAGATTACTGTGCGTATGAATGACACGCACTGTAAAGTGACAAGTGTCACTCTATCAGCTCATTGTTTCACCACAAATAAACAATCAGGATTAATAAAAGCCAGGTAGATCAGAGCTCTCATTACTTTAACGCACGTTGTTACCTGGACTGCAGGGCCAACACCAGGCTGTTTTCCACCAAATAACTTGGTGAACAACAAGCTGACCCTTTCCCCAAACAGCCACCGGTTTATAATCAAACTTCAACAAGGTGCACTCAGCGGTCTGACTACACTGCAGGAGCCCAACCTTTCAGCGCAGATCCCATTATGATTGATGGTCCGCTAATATGATCTGATTACATATAACCTTAATATGGCTACTGATGGTGATGGTTCAGTACGTTTTGTTGGAGCCGACGTACAAATGGCAGCCAGTGGTGGCCAGTTGCAGGCGCTTGGTCATCACTGAATAGGCGGGATTACGCTTTATATCTGCTTCACCACGGTGGAGAGTGAAAGTATTCAGGCAACTTGGAATCCAAACCTAGTCAAGTCCTGGTGTACACTTTATTTAAAGTTGGGAAAGAGCTACAAGTGAATTTTAAATCGAAATTTCAAATCGGATGTTATAATTTCCGAGTGGTTCTGGATTATCATCTGTCATCCCTGACGCGCATGCACAGTGCTTGCATTGACTCACAGCGTAGTTAAAGTGAACTGTAACCCTCTGAACATTCATATGCCTGTGTGGAGAACTACAGAGCTTCGTCCAGATACTGACATCAGTGTGTGCTGCACTGGAGTAAAACATGCAGTAAAACTTGTAGTAATGTAGCAGCTGCAGTAGAAATCAGACGATTTATTTTACAAACTTCTGTTAGAAAACGCAGCGGCGCCTGATGGCCACAAAACACGGAGGCCAAACTTCTTGGTTTCAATTAGTTTGAAGTCAGGATGGCGCCAGGTGAGGCCTTATTGTAATACTTTAAGGTTTAAGTAGACCTGGTGCATCTTGGGAAGTCAGGGAGGGGATTTGTTTTTATTTCAAACCAATAAGAGTTTTTGTTAGTGTGCCTATAGTGTGCGCATTATCTGCCTCTGTGTGTGCTAAGAGCTCTTTTTAGTGTGACTGTGCATGTGTAGACCTTCTGCAAAATTTCAAGTATGAATCGTTTACTGTAGTGGACCTACAGAGTCTTAAAATCGTAGTTCTTACACTGAAATGAAGGCAAACATTTGCCAATGGAGTCAGAAACGTGTTCCTCTTAAACATGTTTTTCTTGAATTAAGTATTTTTTTTCCTGCTGAAAAATGAAACAAGTCAAACTGTTCAAATACAGCGGCAAAATGAATCTCTTGAGGAAAATCAGCTCTAAATGGGAAAGGACAGATGTTTTGTTGTGTCTCTGCGCAATTATGCTTAGACAGAAAACCAAGTGCAAAACATGAATGACGTCAATGTACGCATTTCTTTGATTACAGACTGTCGCTTTTCGTCTCTCCTGCAATATGAGTCCAGCTGACCTTGCTGTGGCTCGGCCTGTAGCCTACATGTGTCAGGTAAACGTGCACCGGCTCAGGCCTCACCGTCTGAGACTCGGACTGTCACCGGCGCCAGTCTCGAGCATTTTCGGCCATTGTATGACAGTGACTTCTGACATGAGATCCCCGTCCGACCGGAAAACTCCCCCCGAAGGCCCTTTCAAAAGACAATTGTGCAAGCTCTCAACAATCACTTGCCGTTTTCCAGCTAGGCTATATTTGTTCAGCCTCTCTTTGCACAGAGCTGTTCTGAAGAGAGTGGGGCCCATATAAGCGCTTGTGTTATTTCTGCACATTACAGGCCTTCATTAATTCATTGTAATTAAGGAATCTGAATAGCTAGAAATTGAATTAAACGATCCATGGATTGTTTTGTTCGTTGTTTTTTTGTTTAAAAAAAAATAGCAGAATTATGTCATTATTAGACTATCCAGCTCCAACATGCGTCATGGAGGCCTGTTGTGTGCAGTCATAAGCCTGTAACAAGTTCGAACCTCACCTTCTGAAGTGCCCTTGGGCAGGAAACCACTATCCCTTACCTGCTTACACTCTTTCTGAGCCGCGGCCAAGTGCGTAAAATGGGTTTGAAGAGCTATTTGGCGCAGAAAACGAGACAAATTTAACTGCAAACACGAGGCTAAGCGGAAGAGCCCTGTGCGGAAGTGACTTCGAGGACCTGGTCACCCCATTGTGTCCGCAGGTGGTATTTACTATGCAGGTTGTTAAACTCGAAATCGGTGCGTGTTAGTTAGGGGTTGGTGGATACATTGCGTAACTCTGAAGTGTGTACGGCTCTGGGTGGGTCAGTAAGAGCAGTAGTGCAGTTTTAGCCTAAAAAAGCCAGTTTCCTAATATTATATGAATATTACAGCAGCACTATAGTAGATAATAATCACAATAAACCCGCTGACCCTTGAAGTCCCCACAGGAATATTAAAGGATTTACAGCACATGGAGATTTTCCATGGAGGAGTTCCTGTGAGTCTACCTTCCTCTGTCCTCCAGCTGATATTACAGGCTGATAGATGGAGGTAATCTAAATACCCAGCCTCCTCAGCCTGCATCCCTGCCTGCGTCCTGCTCCTCCTCTGCTTTGGAGGGCACTTGCGTGTGATGGATGAGTTAAAAAGCCTTTCCATCCGGCAGGACAGGTTAAAGGCCAGTGGCAATGCAAACACTCATATTTTTCCTCCACCAAGAAGTGAAAATAAACTCTGCGAACTCCGTTAATCACACACCAAACACACACACACACAAATACAGTCTTGGTGTATTTTTTTCTCTCTTAACTGTAAGGCAACCAAACAAAGTAAAGCGAACCACGGGGCCCAAAAACAAAGCATATAGAAAATTAAAGCTGACGAGCAGTTTCAAAGGCAGGACAGCAGTGGAGATGTAACTGGACACGGTGGGTAACTGGAGAAGGACAGAGCTGATTATTTCCTTGGTGATGGTTTGCTTGGTCCAAGGCCTGTTTGACCTGGAGCCTGACAACCAACAAACAACCTGACAGAGGGGATGCAAGTGTAAATACAACAACCACCTCTAATGGCCATCACAGGGAAACACTCATAAGAAAAACTATAAAAATACCAGAAAATATGGGATTTTTTTTTGTTTGAATTTCCTATAAATGACTTTCCTAGTTTAACTTTAACCAGTTCGGCATCCACACATACATCATACTGCATGTTTACTCAGCCCAGCAGTCGTTTACTGTGATTTTATCGAAAAATAAAAAGCTTGACAATTTGCGTTGAGATGGAATTAGTCTTCGAAAAATACATATTTGTCACACAAGTTTCGTGATAGTCGGCTACTTCAAAAAACAAACAAACAATAAAATGTGTCTATTAGCAACATAGATTCCACTGTAACTTTAATGAAGGTCCGTGCTGCATCTGACCTTTAAGCTCAAGCTGCTTTATTATTATAAATGATTATTTGCTGAAAGAAACTTCGGTTTGAATGGACTGTACAGAGCCAATCTCCGCCTCACACGCATGTCTATCATTTAAAGGTCTTTAAAAAAAACCGAATATTTTTCACGTCTCCATTTTAGTTCTTTCTTTGGTCTGTGATTAAATCCAGGTTTACGGAAAACCTCCTTTTTAAAATGTGTGATCAAAAACTTTATTTATTGTGATGAGAAAAAATATTTTATGTAAATTTCTGCTTTTGGAAACAAATTTTCCTTCTGAATAGAGCTTTTTGTTACTTGCTGACAATCTGGCTTGAATTCCCCCCCTATTTTTTGTGTTTTTCAAAAGCAAAACAATTCACCAGGAAATCATTATCAGAAACCAGACACACAAAATAAAGCAGATTATAAGTGGAAGTAAAACTCAACTATATTGTTGAAAATGTTGTTTCAGTCTGCTTTCATTCGATTTCCGCACGCTTCCATTTGCATCTCATTATCTGATATTTCCGCATATCAGCATGTCGTAAATGCCCTGCGCATTAATTCACCACATAGCAAACATATTGCATCTAAAAGCAGATGCCTGTGAACACGCACAGCCTGTGTGCTGCGAGATTTACCAATAACAAGTTAGAGTAGGTCCGTACTTAGACTACAGCATCCTTTTGCTTTACATGAGTTTCTAGTTTTGCATATAGTATCAAACTATGAAAAACTCTAACTTTCTCAAAGGCATTATAATTATATAACCGAGTATAAAAATCATACCTGGGTCCCCACAAGAAATCCCATTCTTCGACAGATTCAGTTCCATTCCAGTTGCCTGAAAAGCAGAAGAAGAAAGTTGCATCAGAAGAAAAAATTCCTGCATATCAAAGTCTTAAAAAACCCCCCATTTATTTTCCTCTCTTTAACAAAGTAGTGTTATAATTAAAATATTTTTACTGATACTTAATAAATTAAACTTAGTTCAAAACCAACAGCTAATAATCATGTAATACAACGTTGCTACATCACAGGAAACGTTCGTGTTGAATCTTTGTGAGTCCTTGGCAAACACATTTATTTTTAGAAAGAAAAATTATATAAAAAAAAAATCCAAGTTAATGCAGCCAAAACAATAAAAAAAAAACATAACTTACCAAGCAACAAACCTAAACTTTTCACCAATACCTTCACGTTTCATGTTTTGAGCCCTCAGTAACATCCCTAACCCACACACACACACACACACACACACACACACACACACACACACACACAGCCCCTCTTATCTACAGGAATCCCTTTGCTGCTTATGTCCTCAATAAATCTTTTCTCAGCTCCTTTCTGTCCCTCGGCCGGCGTTCACAAGCTTCAGTGGCGCACCAGCCTGCACTGTATATTCATTTGGTTCATTTAAGACATTAATGCAGTTTCGCTGGAGTACACTGGAAATATTACAGTAGGCTTCAGGCTATGTCTGGCTGACAAAGATGCTCACACACCCTGAATGGCAGTGACTCTCTTTTAGCTGCCAACTAATATTTTCTACAGACGCTGCTGCTGTTTAACTCCAGATTTCGCTGCTGTGCGTAAAGCTCCATCCACTCAGTCTCCGGCCTCTCTACGGCCACTGCAGCCTCTCTGATCCAAACTAACCGACAACACGCACTGCTGAATGGAGTCAGCACTCAACATTTAATTTTTTGCATCATGCTTAACACGGACTCATGTGTGACTCATATTTGCAACATCTGAAGCGTAAAACGGCCAAGAGCGGGATGCCAGCCAACCTTCTTTCCGGGTCCCTGAGCTAAAATTCAGCGACCTGACAGACAAGGTGCGTGTTTTACTCACCAGTTGGTTGCCAGCAGAGGCAGACGACAGAAAAAAAATGAATACAGCCTCAGAGTTTCCCCATGCAGGTGTTCAGTAAATCCACTTATGCGTCGGCTGCGCGTAAACGCTGCGTCCGCGGTAATCAGCGCTTTGGTTGCGTCTCTGCGGCGCTGCCTTGGTTTTCTTCGCCAGCGATCTGCAGCACGCCTCGCGGTGACGTCACTACAACACAACCCCCCCACTCCCCACCGCCGCCACCATCTCCCGAGTGGTCTCATCCTCTTGATCCTCCTGCACCTTCAGTCTCCTCTTCATCCCAGTGCTTTTTTCCCCCATCTTAATAATTTTTTTTATCCTCATCAAATTCCACAACTTTATCATCCTCACCTGACGTCACCCTCATCTTCATCCTCATTATCTTCCAAAATGTATACCATTCTCAGTTTCTGATCTTCATCTTAAAATGTTTTCATCCTCATCCTTATTTCTCAACCCTAGAGCAACAAGCAGGAAGAGTACAATTAAAGTATAATAAAACTTAAAAAATGAAAGTATAATAATACTTTAATAATAATACTTTAATAATAATAATAATAATAATAATAATAACAATAATAATAATAATACTAATAATAATAATAATAATAATAATGGCGTTTTTATTTCAGTTTATACTTTTAAAAACAATTAATCTTGTGCAAACCTGCTCATATTTTCCTCTCTGACAGCGGCTGTGAAGAAAAACTGTTTCGGTGTGAAAAGTTGAGGCTTAAGAGTTTTTGAGTCCATCATTTGTGTGCAATCCACTTTTTAAACAGCTTTTCTGTAAACTCACAGGTTTTCTTGGACTTGAAAAAACTGTTAGGCAGCTTGAAAAATCTCAGTTATGGTCTGCCGTGTCACCCAGGTAGAAGAATGAAACACACACGTCTGGTATTTTAGTTTTTACTCTTCTAGATATTTATTTCAAAAACAGGCAGCAATTTAAACTTCATTGATCACACGAGCTTCCAGGTTCTGTTGCATTTTTTTATGTTACTTAGCTTGTCACACACGAAATCTCAATATTGTACTGATACAGTGGGCAGCAGTTAATTTCTATAGCCTAATTTACAGCAGGAAGTCTTTGCAGATTGTTTGGGTGCGGGCACTAATAATGTTTCTCTTCACGATAATGAATTGATTCGGCAAACAAAAAGCCGTCTGAACATTATAGCCTGAATCCCTTGTTAACGGACGATTATTTAAACAATGAATTGTTCATATCCTAATATTTACACGCAGGTTTAAGCAATGTTTTGTTCTGCTGTTGGTTTTACATTAATCAAAACATTTGAATTGTGCTATTATTTTATTTGTTCTGTGGCTTAAATGCTGGGACTACGGCTGAATTAGAGATGTTTTATTGTTAAAATAAAATGAACTAGAAAATAATATTCTCTGGAAAACAAAAGATGGAAGCATTCAGGCCTTTGTGTGTCTTTGAGCTGCTGAAGCGCAGCGGTGGAGAGGGAAACGAAGACACAAAACACAACGAAAACGACGAAGATACAACACTTTTATAAATCCTTTAGCTAAAGCAAATAAACAGATGATTCGGGTCAGTTCTTAAGCGCTGCAGCACGGTTGTTTTAATACACAAAAGGCCTAAAAAGGTGAAGTAACATAGTAGGCCACAAGTAGCCAAGACCGAGATTAAAGTAGATTTAGACTGTGAGCCGTGGGCGGACTGGATCACTGATTAAGCCTTTTAATAAAACCATGAAAGTGAACAGCTACAATATAAAAAAGATTTGACATACATATACAGTATCTGAAAAGCCATTACAAGTGGAGTTTTTCATGCATGTCCTTATCAACATCCTTATTGCAGACTTTGAATCGAGACAAAAACACACACTCTGGATTTCAAACGTCCACAGCCAACATGTGCAGCCCACGCACGCACAGCCAGTCCCACCTCTGAACCACCACAGCGTCTGTGTGGCAAAGAATATTTCCAGCTCCACGTACTTGGTTTGCAAGCTCCTTCTTTTGGCCTGAGACATGGGAGAAAGTGTGAAATTTGTCCCACCCTTACACTTTCCTTTTTAACTCGGCCAAGAGCTGCGCACGAAGCAAAGCCCGGCTCTGAGAGAGGGATCCTGGAGGGATTAAAAGGGAGCTGCGGGCCTCACTCCAGGACACGGACAGACCTCCTTCCCATGGTGCCTCTCACCTATCCTCACGTCAGCTGTTTTTTTTTCTTTTCTTGTTCAGGAGCACACCAGGTTACTCCTGTATCAAAATGGACGTGTTACTAGTGCTGCACATACAGGTGAGATGCAGTGACATAATAACCAGGCCTGGACAGTTTTGATATTACTGCCAGGCGCTTACAGTCAGAAGCAGCTCTTGCTTGATTTTAATGTCAAATAAAGACTAAATTGAGATTAATTTATACTAGAAGACAATAATAATGAGCTAAAAAACACTTGCAGCGCCTCATTAATAGTTGAATTTGACCAAATTATGTAAACTTATTCCATGGCTGTAACTTAAAGTCTGCACCTCATGCCTCAAACAGCTGAGTCATCCTGATTGATTGGAGCCACATTACAAGTGTGTTCTTGTGACTCCCATTAGGCCTCAATACTGACAATACTAACCCCAGCTCCTTAGCATGCAACTGTATCCACTAAATAATAATAATAGACAATATCAGCCTGTGCACCTGTGAGGCCTGCATTGCTAAGTGAGTCTTTCACACTCAGTCTCTCACACACGTTTGTTTTCACTATCCCTGTGGGGGTCGTTGACAATGCCTTCCCTAGCCCCTAACCTTAACCATCACAACTAAGTGCCTAACCCTTACCCTAACCTTAATCTTAGCCTAATTGTAACCTGTACCCTAAAACCAAGTCTTAACCCTCAAAGCAGTCTCTACCTGTGGGGACCTCAATTTTTGTCCCCACGGTGACATAAGTCCTGATGGGTTAGTGTACATTTAGGTTAAAGTCCCCACCAGGATATAAGAACATAACGCACACACACACTCTCTCTCTCTATAATTAGGTAGTAGTCAGGCAGGTAGGAGAATGCTGTGATTACTCGAGTGACTCGGAGTTAAGTAGTGCCCTGAAGGTGAGGCTGTGGCCTCATCTCTCCTGTGTAAATAGGTGGAGGGATTATTAAGCTCGTTTTGGAGTGTGTGTGAAGGGGGAGGAGGTGTGTGTGTCTGTGGTCAGGACCTGTCTGATGGTCACCCCCACAGCGTAAATAGCTATTCCTAAATAACAGAAGGGCTGATACGCACTGGAAAGGTGGAAAACAAGCTCACACCCACGTCAGGAGAAGGGTTTGAGTTTGGAGGAGGTTGGATCCCGTGTGTGTGTGTGTGTGTGTGTGTGTGTGTGTGTGTTCAGGATACATTTAACACACACAAGCATCACACACTTGCAGAGTCGTGTGTGTTTCTGAATCCGGTTCATCTGTTGTAATCTGGTCTAACCCACAGAAAAGAGTACTATTGCTTTTCTTTTTCTCTTCACTGTAGCCCTTCAACCAGAGACTCCCAGCGAGCTCCCCATCCAGGACCATCATAATAAAGCTGGTGGCATTAAGGCCTGTTTCCGCTGAGTGAGGAGCAGAGAAGTGCTTTTGAACCGTGTGTCGTCCAGACTCTGTAGAATCAATCAGGAGGATTTTGCGAGTTTGACGCTGGGCAGCTCGACAGGATGGAAAGCCTTTTGTAACGTTGCAGCCGTTTTTCGAACTCAGAGCAGAGCTGGAGAGTCCGCCTGCATGTCAACAAGCCAAACACCCAACCAGCCAGCCTCCCCAGATGCTCAGACAGATACACAACAGACTTTTAGACAGACTGCCAGCAAGCCATGTTATTTACTGCATAAAGTTTCCACTACTATTGATATCGATCTACTTCAAAACATGTGAGCGGATGAGGATGAAGTCACCCTCTCATCACTGAGGCTATTATGAGGAATGGATGCTTCCCAGTTGCCTTTTTTTTTCTTTGAAGCAGTCCCCCTTGAAGTGTGTTGAAAACGCAGATGTCACAGTTTCCAATCGGCAGAGAAATTAGTGATGTTTTGATTGCGCAGGGCTCGGAGATTACCAACGTAAACAGGTCTGGTGCATAGATCATCATTTCAAGAGGAGGCATCATCCCTTTTTTCCACTTTATCCAGACTCAGCGGGCCTCTTTGGCTTAGTACTGATGAGAAGCGGACGTCCAGCTTCCAGTTTTTCATCTGAGCATCAACCTAATGCTAAAGTGATATTTCCTTTTGGTAGAACATTCAAATGGCTGACCACCAAAACTGGCTGCTCTAGCACCACACTTGGCCTGAGTTTGTCTAAAAAAACGTCGTTCCATCACTTCCTTTGGCTTAATAATTAAAAACAGGCGAGTAATAAATATGTCATCTTCTTTCAGTGCAGATTTTAAGATCTCTTAAAAGAATGTTTTCCTGTTTTCCAGGGATGCTGATTTTGGAGGTTTAAACTCCTGAACTTAACACTAACTAGCAATTTTAAAATGATCCACCAAAGTAAAGCATCACTTAAAAAACAACACTCACTCATTATTGACTGCTGGTGTGAAAATGCAGCACATCCTGGGCTGGCATTCAAGTTTACTCTTCTAAAGACATCTGATCCTAAAATTATTCATTGTTTGATGATAGATTCACATTATTTGTGTCCATCTCCATTAAAATGATGCCCAAGACATCTGCAATATTTCCATTTGATGGGATACTGTCAGAGTGGTGTTCAAGAGATGAAGGGTCAAGTCATATTTAAGAATTAACATGTCATACTATATGACTAAAATGACACGTACTTTAGCCACAAATTCATTGGCTAATAAGCCAATGAATCCAAGAACAAACATAATTTATGAAGTAATTTATTCTCTTCCTGTGTTTTGAGGGAAGTCAGGTACAGGAAAAACTCTCCAACAAAGACAAACTACCAGCTGGACCTACGTGAGATTTTTAACCACAAGAATAATACTACATGTACCAATTCATGAATTGAAAACCAAAACTGCAACAGGCTATTGTGCACGGTGGCGGCTCCAAATGGCAGCAACAGGTAACTGTTAGAAAACTGTGTGAACCTCAATACCCAGAAATCCCTAAAAGCACACATGTTCATCAACCCGGTGAGTCTGAGATCAGTTTAGATTGATGCGAAGAGCAAAAGACTTAACATTGTGCAGATGGGCACTTCTAAGAATCAATTTTCCACTTCCTGTGACTTGATTTCGTTTAACTGATTGAACCTGACACTAGAAGTTCATTTGGGCAGATTAAGTGAATCTGTTGGGTCAATTTTCAACTGAGACTAAGACGAGCGTACATGTGTGTTTTTGTATAAAAAAAAATCTTCACTACACAGTAGCTGTAAATCCCCCAATACACTGCTTCCTCTTTGTTAAAGCATGGAAATTCAAGATCTTAAACATCAAAATGTTTGTAGGAATCTGAGTAGTCCTCTCTCTTTAGTCTTGTTTTGTTTATCAAGTGAACTGAAAGCTGAGAGACACAACAGCAGCAGGGACACAGGATACAAATAGGTCCTCCAGGATTCAGTCAGACCAGCAGGAGTTCATGTCCACAGGCAGAAGTCTTAAACAATAAACCATCACTATGCTTTGCACAGTAAGATTTTAAACCGCGGCTATTTATTCCACAATGAGGTTTCCATATCTGTTTATCCCTTCAATCCACCTGCATCTATAAATGATAAAAACTAATCCAGAGGAACAGGCCTGTTTTGTATTCAGAAACACCTTGAGCTGCATGGAGCGCATGGTGCTATATCTGTGTTGTCCCAAATGGGATTAAAGTACTGATTTCACTCACTGAGGGAGTTTGTATTAGACATGATGTGTGTCTGGTTGGTGCTGTTTATCCCACACAACCTCATTGATAATCGCTTAAAACAGATTTCCAATATTAGTTGCACAAAAAAGTCTTTAGAAAAAAATTCCTTTCTTTTTTTTGGTTCTTCACTTTTGATAGATTGTTTTATTTACCGTCTCTCTCAAACATCTGGATTCTGGCCTCTGGAGCGGCACACAGCACTGAACAAGCTTGGCTGTGGCTCGGCGAGCTCTGAGATTTATGGCAGAGGCTTATAGCACTCTGCTGTGTTTGGGATAGCATTGCCCTGCGTCGTCCCACTAAGATCACTATACTCTCTCCTCCCCTGCTTCCCCGCTTTCAATCCAACCTCTGGCTCATCGAGGAAAACTGTCTGCCCCCTTCTTCCCCTCAGTCTGCTTCTGTCACCAGCGAGGGACAATAAAAACCACAAGGTCATATGGCTTCTCTGATTACAAGAGAATGTTGACTGTTCGGTTTAAGGGGCTCAATGAGGCCTCGTGGTTCTTCACATTTGGGTGATTTAAGTTATCTTTAAGCAATACAAACAGTAAAATGGATGTATTTCTTCACCTTACCTAACTATTGATTATCTTTAGACAGCTTAAACCCATCTTGTACACCTATCCTGAGGTCTGCAACCAACAAAAACAAACCAAAAATTTTTGAGAAACCTCAATTTCCATGATTTTATGGATAAATAAACTGAACCTTGACTAATAATTCTGTCCTCACAGGAAAACGGACATGACCCATGTTTGTTTCCCTGTCAAGGACGACTTGTCGTTTCACAATGAAGTAGTGTAACATCACTATCATTTGGTAAATGTTGGTTTCGTCTAACCCTGACCAGGATCTTTTCTCGAACCTTGAAGAAATAGTTTTTTTGGAAATACGGTTATTGGCTTTCTGGTGGAAAGTTGGATGAGAAGATCGATACCTCTCATGTTTGTCTGTTAAATATAAAGCTACAGCTGGTTAGCTTAGCTTAGCATAAAGCCTGGAAACAAGGGGAAACAGCTGCCTGGCTCTATCCAAAGGTAACAAATTCTGCCTACCAGCACCCCTAAAGCTCACTAATTAACACATTATATTTTGTTTGTTTAATTTGTACAAAACCCGAAGTATAAAAATGACAATTCGCTGATTTATGGGCGGTTATGTGCCGGCCTATTCTTGAGTAGTTGCCAAGCAACCAGCAGAGCTGCCAGGGAGTTACTGCTCAGAGCCAAGAAATAGTACAGCACATAAGCCCCCGTAAAATGGCGAATCGTCAGTTTTAACACCAAAGTCTTCTTAGGGATTAAACAAACAAGACATAATGTGTTTATTAGATGCTTTAGCTTTAGATGGATTTTGTTACCTTTTGGAGAGAGCCAGGTTAGCTGTTTGCCCCATTTTCTAGTCTTTGTGCTAAGCTAACTGGCTGCTGGCTTAGACTTATATTTAATGGACAGATATGGGAGTGGTAGCAATCGTCTCATCTAACTTTCTGCCAGAAAGCAAACAAGCATATTTCCAAAAATGTCGAACTTTTGCTTTAATCTAGTAGTTTTAACCTTACTAAACCTTAGCCACAGAGGTGGAAGATCAGAAAAATGCTCATATAAATTATTTTTGTAATGGTCATTTGTAAAAGTTTTGGAAGGCACTATACCAAACTACATATTTTGTCATTTAGGCTGGAGGACTTGTTGGTAATTCCTTTTGAATAGATGCCACTTGATGCTTGAGATTTTTGTACTGATGAGACTTTCACCTTATGTCCATAGTTTCTCATTAAAAGTGAGTTTCAAATATGTAGCATCAAATGGACATTTGATTGGTGCTGGAGGTCATTGTGACTTTTCATTGCCAGTGAGGATCTTGTACTTGTTCTCTGGCTAAAATCTGTTTCTCTGGCCTGTGTCAATTGCTGCTGCTCCACTTCCTCATTTTTGGGCTAAGAGAAGGGAGCACGTCCAATTTTCCATCATTTGAGGTGCATTACTTCCCCTCCCCTCTATCTCTCAACTCAACTTCACCAGGGCTGCCCAGAGTGTCTGTAATAATCCTTTTGGCCTTTGTGTAAAGGGTTCCCATAATAAGAGATCAGTTTAAATATAATGAAATTGTACTTGAGGAATGATTTCTAGATAAGTTGTTTTTGGCATAAGGGCCAAGAGCCTGAAGCTTACTCAGCACATAACTTTGATAATTAGATTATTTGGAGCATGGCCACCACTGTTAGATTCACAGGCCTTGGATCATGTTACAAGTGTGTGACAACAAAATGTTTATAGCATATGGATGATCTCTATAGCATGTTGTATATCTCTGCAGATTTTCAGCACCTTGCTCTAACTGGGCATGTGAAGGTAGCAAAACCTAGGACATGAGAACTGCCAAAGGTTACGCAGAGGAAGGCAGCTCCAGCCTCTGTCCTGGGCCTGATATGTGTATATAAACCTACTGACAGCAGGCTGGAAAAAGCTGGCAGAGAGAGAGAATGGAAAGTAGAGTAAAGGAGGAAAAGAGAGAGAGAGAGTGTCCAATCCGACCCACCCAAGTTTCGACCTATAGCTCTCTTTGTATTCCCCTGACACAAAGATTTATTATGCAAACATTACCGTTCCCAAAAATACATATTGAAACAATTTTTGGACAAACATGGGAGACAAAGTGAGCGTTCTGCGCTGTCACGGGAGTTTGGAGCTCAGGGCGAGGTGGCGAGGCAACGAGGAGAGCAGCAAGTGCATTAGTAGTCTCGCTTCAGGAGGCCTGAAAAGGTAAGCAGGCTGGGGCGGCGATGTGGGCCGTTACAGAAGAGCGAAGGACTGTCAGAAAGGAGGGAGACATGATTAAGAAGCTTCCACGGCCTCCCTGTCTGTCAGTGTACCTGCCTGCTTGGTGGAACCAGGCCGAGCAAAGGCTTGAACCCGGAGAGTGTAAACAGTTATAAACACACTCCCATGTACATGCGCACAGACTCACACACACACACACACACACTCGTACAGCTGTATGTCCTCAAAGCACATGCACTCACACACAAGTATGTATAGCTACAGTTTTGAGGTCATTTACTGACTAGGCTATATGCTGACTACAGGCTTTATGCTGATGAATACTTTTGAACTGAATTATTGTAGTACATGTTACACAGGTGCCTGTGGTGGCTCTGCAGGTACGACAAGTAACTGTGATCAACCTTTTCAAAAATAGGTTATTCAAGCTGTGAAAACACCAGAAATTGTGACTGATCTGCTTCTTCTGCTTTATATTACCAGCTACTTCTTCTAATAGTCACACAAGAAAGTGAGTGAAATTCCGTCACATGTTGTTGCAAAATAAGAAGTACTTGAAGCTAGCTGGCTTTCTAGCTAAATTACTAGCATTTGACCTAGCTAGGTCAACAATGGAAAGCAAAACACATGTAAGAAACACATAGTTCACACTAGGTACTCATCACTGTGTCAGTTTTTTGGCATTGCAATTTTTATTTTGCAAGAGAAGAACTTTTCTGCTGCTTATTCGAGCCTAGTCACAGTAACAGAAGGGTAGGCAAGGTAATCCAGGTGTTCTTCTCCCCAGCCTTCATCTCCTCCTCGGGGATCCAGAGGTGTTCCCTGGCCAGATGGGATATATAATCTCTCCGGCGTGTTCTCAGTCTGCTCTGGGGTTTTGTCCCAGTGTCAAGACAGTTTGCTATTCTTTGACGTTGCAAATTTGTCTGTCGAAGTTCACTAAACTTGACGCTAAACCTCAAATTTGCTTCGTTGATGTGAGTAAATCCTCTGGTCACAACAATTTTGTTCAATTTAACTGATTTTGGCGGGAAATTAGCTAACAGACCAACTCCTTTTTCAGTGTTGCCTCATTTTCAATAATGCTAGACAAACTAGCTCTTCCAAATCTAGGAAATGCATTTCCAGTCCTCTTTGCCATCACCATTACCACTCCGCGAGACAGCGAGAAACGTAAACACTTTGGTCTTGAATGCATACCACTGCCACATAGTGTTGCAGGGGACTTTGACAACCAATGGGTAAAGTTGTTGAACTACAAATGATTCCCTATCTGCTGCACAGAAATATAAATTATGCCGACTCCTTTTACTCTCAATTGTGCACCTTAACCTGAACCATTGAGCCTTGTTCAACACAGACAAGATTTAGCCACATTTCTAAAGACAAATGTTTTGGTTAGTCAAAGCTGCTGTCGTCTGGCTTTGCAACTATTTCTCAACCAGCACCTCTAAAGCTCACCAATTAACACATTATATCTCGTTTGTTTAATCTATACAAAAACCAAAGTGTAAAAACCTCATTTGTGGATTTATGAGGGGTTGCTGTGTGTGCTGGACTAGTTCTTGGTCGGGTGCAGTGACTTCCTGTCTTGTCGTCACAGCTAATAAGCATATTTCCCAAAATACTGAACAATTTCTTTGACGGTGGGGACATTGATGGAGGCCTTAGGATTGCTGCTGTTTTGATTATTAGACAAAATGTTTGTACTTAAAAGTCCAATGGGCCACTTGTTAGAAGTCTCACTTTTTTCAGGTTAGCTGTATTATTTCTTGAGTTATGAAGATGGAAAAACCTGAACACACTGTCAATTTAAACTTATGGACTTTTATGGACTCAAATGTGGGTTTTACATCTAATAATGGATGCATACGGTGCATTGACTTACACCTCAGCTTTCAGAGTGCTGACAACACACCCTGAATTTACCTAGTGTCGCTTCATAAAACCACCCGTGGATTTAATTTCTTTGAGAGGTTAATACTTCAAAACAGCATCCTGCACGTTAGCCAATTGAGGTGACAGATTCTTGGCAAGGTCTGAACTTCTCGGTGGCAAGTAAGCAGCATATGTTGATCAAGAGAAACCACCAAGGTTGAACTAGCCTCCTACATATTTGCTCTGGAAACTCAGCCGTGTTTGTCCATCAACAAAAGGTCAACCACCTATGTAATTTCTCACAAAGCACCTCACTCCCTATTCACTTCATCTGGGAAGTTATTGGACTTAAGAAAGTCATGGACTGAATGCATTCAAGCACATTTACATGCGCGCACAAACACACACGCTGCTCCACACCAGACTCACATCCTCCCTTTAAAAAAAAAAAAAAAGGTGATGTATGTGTTTTTCAGAAAGGTAGGTGAAACTCAACATGCCTCCTCTCTTGTCTCTTTCTCACAGTGAAAGGTATTCTGGAGGGAGAGGACAACGTCGCCCCGCTGGACAATTTACTGCCCTTCTCTCAGAATTCCACATGATCCAGGTATGGGAATGGAGAGTGGGAAAAGCCGGAGCAGTGAACTCACTGGCAGTTTTATCTTGTCAGATAAAACAGTATCTGCTGCTCTAAAGCTGTACATGAGAGTCTTTAGCAAGAAGCACTTTAGCTCCTTCTCACATTCTGGCTTCTGATTAAAAATAATAATAATAATAATAATTTGCACAAACACTGTGTCATTAGCAAGGCCAATAAAAGTGCACAGAGACCTGGAGCTTCTTCTGAAGACTTCTTTTTAAAGCAGCAACATACTTGTGGAGAAATGAAAACCTTTCAAGTTCATCAATCAAAATCTCTTAAATACTGAGCCTCTGCTCTTTAAAAGGGATATCAGTTAGGCGTCTCTAAAAGTGTTTTGAATAGGAGTGCTGCATCTTTATGTAAGAGTAAGAAAAAAACTATCCATAAAGATGATCCTGATAACTATGATTTACAAAATAGGCTACAAAAAGTTTAGATCTAGGAATATGTTTCTGTCAGATGCTTATTTTTGTCCAGAGTGAAAAAACATCAGAAAATTACGTTTTCTGTTACACTCCACTGAAACCAACACCAGAAATATGGCAATTTTGGCACCAAGTTGCACACCAGCTTCGGCTAAGATTTGCTCTTAAGCCCAAATGTTATGAGAAGCTTCTATAAATTTTAGCCCTTAATGCTAGAGGGAGCAACTTGTTTCCTCATCCTCTCTATTTTGTCTTCTTCCTTCTTTCCCATGCTGTGTACTGAGCCAGACACACAGACACAGGTGTGAATTAACACAGGTATATACACACACAGACACTAATGCAAACACATACACACATTAGCCTGACCAAGCAGGCCAAGTTAAAGAGGAGTTAGGGAGGAGGAGGATGAACTGCTGGGACTCTGGTTATCCTCAGTCAGGAAAGAGTGTTTTCCCACAGCAGTGCACGCAAACCGCTTCACATGGCTTTTTGTGTAACACAGCGTTCAACTCGTGTCTTTACTGCTCCCCCTCTGTCAGTTTTATCTGATGATGTAGTTTTCAATAAAAAGAGTGACCTATGACCTCTCACTGGTGATCATCATAAAGCACAATCGCTATCCAAATACTGTGTAGCCGAAAGTCTATTACGCTTTAATGCATTCATTTATGCTGTATCCCCAGTACATTTCTGACCTGCTCGCTGACTAAGATTTAACCAGACCTCTCAGGTAATCAGGTGGTGTTTTTTTCCAACAAGTCCTTCAAATTTAACAACAAGCCGTGTTGTTTGTCCAGACTCAACAACAACATAATGCCCTTGTCGACAGGACGACAGTGTTTGTCTGTGCCTTCCAAAACTGTTACAAATCAGTTGGAAAAATAAATCAGTTTTATGATGTGACAATGCCATGGTTAGAGTTAGGTTTAGGCACAAAAACAACTTGGTTTGGTTTAGGGAAAGATCATGCTTTGGGTTACTATTTTGTTAAGGTTAGGGGTCCTTCGTTGTCATGATTACAGTAATAAATACTTAGTTCAGGTTATGTTGAGGTTAGGTTAGATTAAGTAAGGTTAAGGTAAGGATACTGCAAAGCAAGACTATGTAACTTTTGCTGAACACCAGCCCCTGTGGCCACAAGTCACTATGACAGTAGATACTAGGGGCTGGGCAATAAACGATAATTATCTCTAATTTTCCTTGATAGAAATATAACAAATGTTCTAGTTTGACTAGTTGCCACCTGCCATTAAACAGAAGAAGACGAACATCCAATCATGTTGCAGGAATAGAAGTATGCTTACAGACAGTGGCTGATGAGCTAGTAGTTGGAGTGGAATAAGCATAATACCGATAAGCGAAATGAGCGAGAGCGACACAGAGAACTCCCAAGAACAACAGCTCAGTCGTTTCACCGAGTGCCCCAAAACAGCATGTGACAAAGCCCTCTAGTGGCCGTAGTAATTATGATTATTAGTAGTAATTATGTCAACAAAACACTGGACTTTAACACTGAGACCACTGTTTGTTTTCCGTATTAAACCGACAGTCAATCTTGTTTTTTTAAAGCATGACCACAATCGTTCCATAACCTTAACCACGTGTTAAATATTGTAACCATGATGACGAATCTCCCTTAACCATAACAAAGTACTTATTTTAGCCCAAATGATGATCATTCTCTAACCAAGTTGTTTTTGTGCCTAAACCTAACCAAACCTTAACCACAGCGTTGTCAAATCATAAATCACAGATTTATTTTTCAACGGTGATTTGTAACGTTTTTGGAAGACTGATAAGGGTCTTCAGATCAGAAAATGCTTCTGTGTGATGTTCTAGGGGCATGGACAAACAACGCATTTTGTCATTTAATTTGCAGGATTTAAGAGCATAAGAGAAGCACAAGCATAGAAGTCAGCAAACTGACTTAACATTGACTGTTATACAACAATATCTATAGTTTGCTATCATTAGTCACCATCAGCTTCTGGTCATACCAGACCAAGTAAAGTTGTAGCAGTATAACTCCTGTGTGTATTGAATTGAGCAAGGACGAGTTTTATTGCTTATGAATTAACATTTTAATTTGTAAGAGGAAGAATGCGTTATTTCTTTGTAATAGTCTAGCTTTTAATTGTCCTATCTTGCCCAAAAAGCCATTTAAGCTCTATTAGTACACATAAAAATTGGGTAAACTTATATTACTGTAAATAAAAAGGTGAGTAAACTGAATTAAGGTAACCTGTGTTTACTCTCCACTACATCCCTGATCATATTGTCTTTTCATTATGTCTCACTATCCAAACTTTTTTTCTTTGCACTCATTTGTTTTTTGTTGTCTGTTTTTTGGTCCTATCTGTCTTCCTCCTCCTCCTGTCCCTGTGGTCGTGATCTTCCACCATCTGACATCTGCTGTGCAGAATGAACAAACTGGTTCCCAATGTTTAGTTGGAGGGAAACACTAGAAATACACTCCAGTGATAAAGCAGGTGTGGGTGGCTTTTGTTAGACTCTTGTCTTATGCTGCAAGACTTTATTCCCAAATGTTTTGAATTGTTTGGAAAAGCTGAAGTTGGCAGGGATTTGCTGCTTCAGTGTGTGTGCATCTCTGTGCACTTAAGAGTTGCGTGTGAGGGAGAATTATACACATATCAAACCAAATGTCACTGGCCTAATGCTCGGATAATTTGGGTTTGACCAATATTTGTTACTTAGGATGATACATTTCAGTTTCCATGCCAAAACTGACAAACATTCAGTGTTTCCCAAGAATTTTGAAACCCATTGTAATAAAAATAATGAAGATTTGACCAATATGGAAATGTCATGCTGCTATTTTTGGACTGAAGCTGCTGACAAAAAAATATCCACAGATTTAGCATTATAGTGGAAATGTTATTCTTGGGTAGAAAAACTTCTGAAACAATATTTAAACACTATGCTCTGTGGTCTGGAGGTGCATTATGCTGCATTAGAGCCTTTTAGATGTAACAAAAATACCCAGATTTTAAAAGGGCCATTAAGTCATCTCTGACATTTATTAACCTCTATTATCAAACACGACTGAACTTCAAGTCACTTTGTATGACGTCATACTCCAATAGAAGCTGTGTAGCAAGTCAGATCACCACAGCTTTTGCTCTTTTTATGTTAACTCTTAACTTGTGCAGGTGTAAAATAAATGTAGTGGAGTAAAAAGTACAATATTCCCTAAATTTCCCTAAAAAAATAGCACATTTTGTTACATCTGTGGAATTAAATTGTATGTTCATATAAAATCAGTTGTTGCTCTGGAGCTCTGGGCCTCCAATATGGCTGCCACATGGTATGTTAAATCACCTGTCAGGCCTCTAATTTGCTCCCCATCTCTGATTTCATTTGAGAGCTCAACGTTTCTGCTCAGGTTTACGAAGCAATGTTAAACACTGGATAGACGAGGGTAAAGACTGAAGGAGAGACGGAGACCAGGAGACGCAGGTAGGAACGTTGGAAGAAAAGCCGCAGACTGGTGACGGTGGGAGAGAGGTGGGAGGAAGGTGTGTCGGGTGAGGCTGAGAAGGGTGAGAGCCTTTCTCAGGTAGGTCTGCCCAAACATGACGGCTTGTTTACCTGTCAGGTTGTTGCTTTTGTGTGGGCCTCCCACAGAGACAAAAGAGACAGGGCTTTAGCTCTTCTCCAAGCCGGACCACCAGTGCTGTGTGTGTGTGTGTGTGTGTGTGTGTGTGTGTGTGTGTGTGTGTGTGTGTGTGTGTGTGTGTGTGTGTGTTGCAGAGGAGTGCGCTCATGTTGGCGTGTTTGTCTTTACGTGTGTGTTTAAACATCCTCACATGTTTGTATGTGTGTGCGTGTGTGAGAGTTGTGCACATATGTGTTATGTGAGTGTGTTTATACATGCATGCGTGTGTGTTTGCACATGCGTGTGTGACCCTGAGCGCCTGTAGTGTTTGTTTCTGGGCGGGTTTGTGTACAAATGCAAACGTGTGTGACTAATTCGTTTTCGGGAGCAGCAGACAATGTAGGCAGTAGACAGCTGTGGAATTGGGCTTAGGGTGAGAGGTGTGTGTATATAAGGGTGTGTGTGTTTCTTTGTGTCTCTCCATATATGTTAGGGTATGTGTGTGTGTTGTAATTCGAGCACTGTCATTCAAACAAGCACATTTATTATTGAGTCTTCTTATTTACTTACTGTAGCCGACAGTATACAGTGTCATGCAAACATAATGGACATACTGGTCTGAAGGTAAATTTAACTGGAAACCAGTTTGTCAAAAAAACCAAAAAACTCAATATACACATACATGTTAACCTTTTCCAAAGCTTTTACCCACATTTTGCGACTGAAGTATGGAATTTCGGTCATATATCAGAAAACAGGTTGTCGTCGAAAAAAGATCAAGGAGGCCATCCACATTCAACGCCAAAGACCATAGGGGTTACCACCCCCCAATGTACTACCACCTGTATGTGACTGAAGTTCCATACTTTGGTGATGTGATAACAATCATATCCATCTCCATGACAACAAAGTAGGTTGGACCTTGTATTGAAATTTATTTTTTTTGGTCAAACTGCTGTTTCCATGGTCAAGAATGAACCTTCACGCTCCACTGGTAAACAGTTTGGTAAAAATAACAAAATTGGGGATAGTTATTATTCATTAAATCAAATAATGTTTTCGATCTTACCACAGTTAATACAAAATAACATAAATAGGAATTAAACTCTGAAAAGTATATATTGGATATATTGGATTAGATTATTAGATATACAGTAAATATGACATAACACACACTACAAGAACAGCAGAGCTTCAGGGAGGTACACATTAATGTTCAATTTTTATTTTTTTAATTATTTCTAAAAATGTAAAGATATTCCTTTGCACTATGACTGTCTGCTTGTATAGTATGTTGATGGTGTATAAAACAGTGTACACTTTAAATTATCTTGCCAAATTTTGCACAACTTTTACAGTTATTTATTGTGTAAAAAATTATTTTCTTGGAATGACAAAACTATGTTTCATTTTTATATGCAAGTATAATGACAAAGTTCAATTGAATTCAATTAAATGTAATTTAATCACATAATTATTTCATTACACATAACTTTAATTCAAATAATTAATGAAATCTCATTTTTTAAATTTTGTTTTATTTAGCGGGATTTGACAGGTGATACAATTAAAGATCCTGATTATGTTTTATACCATTCATCAGTGTCTTAATTTTGACAATTTTCTACAGGAGGTCATTGTTTCCTCCAGGTGTTTCTTGTTGGGGCAGCAGAGGCTCTGAAACAACACTGAGATCATCTTGGGACACTAAAACTCTCCTTTTAAACCCAGACCAATAAAAATCTCATTGGTAAGGCAGGGTGACCCCACCTGTCCAATAACAGGAGAAACTCTGCAATGCAGTACTGCCTTCAAATAATAATTAATTTACAAGACATCACTCAACAATGAGAAGAATAAATTAATTGTGTATCGTAATATGTTATCAGGTTTTACAGACTGTTTTATGAAGCTGTTAGGTAGGAATCTCAAACGATGTCTAACACATGTTGCTCTGCCAAAAAACAGCAACATTAAGACACATTTTTAGTGTATTTATTTTTTTAACTGTCTTCACTCTTTTTATTGCACACAGATTCCTATTTAAATAATCCACGTTAATCTTAAACAGCACATGTTGCAGGACAGCCTCTGCTCCAACATTGCAGGTTTGTTTTGAGCGCTGGGAAGTTTATGTGGGAGGGGAAGAAAATCACAATTTATCACATCTGTTAGCTTATGGTGCATTGTTCTGTCTATACGGAATCTAGAATCCAATGGCTTATAAATGCACGTTTTGAAATATGTACCTCTTGCTTTTCATGACAAATCTACATTTTTCACTTCTTTGGAAGTGATGCAAAGGCTGCTGTTTTACTGATCAGAATTAGTTTTGTGAGCAACAGTTGAAATTGATTGCAACAGTACTGGATCCGTTTTCCTTTGGTGCTTGTGTTTAATTGTGTGTATCTTAAAGCTTAGCTGCTGTCTGCTGGTGTGTGTGTGTATGTGTGTTTGACAGTGTCTACCTGTGTGGCAGTAGGTAAGCCCAGTAATCTCTGTTTGTCTCAGTCTGAGAAGTATAATGCTGTGACTCATTCCTAGAACGGGTGTGCTAAAACCCAAAGCACTTTATCTATCATAGAAATCAACAGTCGTAATTTACGTAATTTACGAAACTAATCCTCAAATGCCAAATTAATATGTTAAGTATAGGTGTGATTAAATGATGTGAAAGATGCCTGTAGACTCCAAATGTTTAGTCAGTGTTCTCATCTGTGGTGAGTGAGGGTGAGTTTAATGTGGTAATCCCAAAGATTTCTGGTTTTTCTTTCATTCAGGACTGCGTGGGCGATGCTGCGGTGTCTCTCTTCTTGGACTTTGTTGATGAGAGGTGACGCTTTTTTCATTTCAGCCCTGATGGTTGTTGTTGGCAATGCTAACAATGTAGTTTGTCTTCTGTTTAATCTAAACAAACTGCTTGTTTGCTGCCTGAGAAAGAGCTCTGAGCTTTAACCCTGTTGTCTATTCCGATATGCATATTTCAGCCACTTATCCTCATCTTTTGCTATGTGTGTTTTGATTTCTGCACTTCAGGAGCTGTAATGAATATTTTCTGCTTCACTCTGGGTCTTTTGGAAGCTCAAACCAGACAAACTGTAAAACATGTAACTTCCTGTACGGCTGGGAGACAGCCACAGCTACACCAAAAAGAGGAGATAGTAGATACCAATACAAACATGCTATAGATTTGAACTTGTGTTTTTGGATGCCAACCCTGTCTCCTAGAAATTAGTTATATACGACTAATTTGCAACAGCAAATACATTTTATGGGGAAATGTAATGAAGGCCCAATATACATTTTCTATTAACATAATGAGGAACTGTTATGAATGTATCAGGCAAGTCGCAAAATATTGATAGTGAATATCTCGGTAAAATGTTCACTGACAACGTATTTCATTTGTTTTCTGTCAAAACATCCGATTTTGCAATATAATATGCGCTCATAGAAACAAAAGCATAATCAGAATCAGAATCAGAAATACTTTATTGATCCCCGTAGGGAAACTCTTTGTTACAGTAGCTCGCCTTTACGTCAGTGCGCACAGGAGAAAATACTAGCAAACAATATGATACACTATAAAACACTATAGAAACAGGTCAGAAAATAAATTAAGTATCAGGTCGGTATAAGTATAAGATAAACTAAGTGTCAAGTACCAAGTGGGTTTACCAGTTGATGATGATAGTACAGTATAATAATACAATGTAACAAAATAAGTAATAAGCAGAGGTGCATGTACTGTCGAGAGTAATAGAGGTATATAATATCAATAACAATAAATAAGAAAAACTAACATGGGAAAACTAATATTGCACGGGAGTAGTACACAGAATATTGCACAATTATTCAATTATGGCGGAGATGTAATGATCAATGTCCAGTTTAGTGACCTACGGTCATACAGACTAACCCTTAGAGGGAGGAGTTAAAGAGTTTGATGGCCACAGGCAGGAATGACTTCCTGTGGCGCTCTGTGGTGCTTTTTGGTGGGATGAGTCTTCCGCTGAAGGTGCTCCTTTGTTTGACCAGCACGTCATGGAGCGGGTGGGAGACACTGTCCAAGATGGCGTGTAGTTTGGCGAGCATCCTCCTCTCTGACAACACCGCCAGAGAGTCCAGCTCCACCCCCACAATGTCACTGGCCTTACAGATCAGTTTATTGAGTATGTTTGCGCCCCCTACTCTTAACCTGCTGCCTTAACCCTTAAACTTTATGCTTATGTTAGGCACTCGCAGCGCTTGGTTAAGGTTAGGGAAGGATCATGGTCTTGGTTTAGTCCACAGTGACTTAAAGGATGAGACACCATGTTTCCTTTATTGAAATTTAACCAAAACCACATCTTTCCCAAACCAAAGTGCTTTTGTTGTCTAAATCTAACTTCATGCAGGTATCAGTATGCAAACTCTGGACTCTGGTGTCAAAGTTCTACTTCAGTTGTAAACAAACGTGTTGGTAGTCTTTGTATATTGGTATGGTGTATATCAGACACATTGGCAGACAGCTTGGAGTGTATTTGAAAATTTAACTATTTCAGTTTAAAGTATTCATCTAATAAAAACAGTGATTTAGTGTTTACCTTTAAATCGATCCCCAGATAAGGACGTTGATATTGGACAATTCAGCAAAAGCCCAGATTACACCCAGTGACAATGTTATTTATGTCCAATTTTAGTTTTTTTTTTAAATGTATCGCTTTCTGCAATATCTGCACATGGCAACTACTGCATGGTTAAGGTTAATGAATAATTGCAATTTTGGTTAATAAAATAGTGAACGTAAATTGCAGGTCAGTGGTCTCCTGCACCACACGCCCACCCACCATCTTGACCTCATCACCCTTACTTTCTGCATCGCTATCTAAAGGGTGCACTACTTCCTGCATTGGCACTGAATGTTAGCATTGGATATACATCATGAGGTGTGGATTCATCCAATAAGGACGTAATTCTCAGTACTGGGCTGAAATCTACTTTCAAATTATCCCACATCAGCAAATCTCTTCTGTTATGTCTCGCTCTACTTTTCCCTTCTGCCTGTTGTCTCTCTCCATCTCCCACTCTTCCTCTGTCACCTTCTCCCATATTTCTCTTTCTCTCACTCCCCATATCTCTTTTCCCATCTACCTCCTTGCCCTCCCCCAATCCCCCCCATCCATCCATCCCTTCCTCTTGTTGTGTAAAACCAGCTGCTTCTCCTTCTCTCTTGGGTTGGTGAGCTGAGTGCTCAGGAGGAACAAGCTAAATCCAGCTGGACATATTTCACAGGGACAGAAAGAGATACAGAGCTGAAAGAGGGAGAAAAGAGGGAGAGAACGAATTAGAGATTTGGGGACAGAGGAGATAATGGGTGAGAGCACCAGAAATGAGGGAGAATGCAAAAGATGAGGAGAAATGACGAAAAAAGGAGAAAGAGGCAAGGCATGGAGACTCAGAGACATATTTCAAGCTGTAGTGGGGGTCTGTGGAGGCTGTCAGGCTTTGATCTGGCCTACACATTGTGTGTACGTGTGTGTGTGTGTGTGTGTGTGTGTGTGTGTGTGTGTGTGTGTGTGTTTGTGTGTGTCTGGCCTGTGAGAGGAGTTCATTGCCAGAGGCCACGGCTGCAGGATTAGGGAGCAGCTCTCCTCTTCTGGCACATAAAGCAGAACAACTTCCCCTCTTTGGTTTTCTTCCACTTCACATTTGTTTGTTTCTTTGAATCTTAAAGATACTGAGGGAAATGTACAAAATGACAAGATAGTGAAACTGAATATATTTAACCATGCTCTTTAAAATCCTTAATTTAATCCACTATCTAAAACAAGTCCCAATAATTTATTTGAGCATATAAATTAAAGATTTATTCATTTATAATTGTAGCATTTGATATACGGATGAAATTTTAAGTCAGTTTACTTAACCTGATTATTGCTACTCAGCTTGTGAAAACTGTATGATGTCTCTTATGGCTCTGGAGGAGCTCTGTCAAGTCTGAGAAAATAATCCTGATGTCATGAAAGCCTGCATTACAAGTTGGGGTGTGGAGTTTGAAAGACGTAGGCATTTACCAGGCAGGAAGGTTTAGTAGGTTTAACAAAAATATGCTATTGGTTGCATTATGGGAAATATCGAGTAAGGGAAATGTATCAGTGTTGTTGCACCAATTTTGACCATTCCTTTTGAAAACTTGTCTCTTGTGAGTCCCGCAACTTTACGCGAGAAGTCCACGGACACCTTAGAGTGTTGAGATGATGATGTGACTCATAAAAAAAAAAAGGCTCAGTTATCTCCTGAAACAGCTGGCCACTGTAGTTTTTAGCAAACGTTACTCAAACAAGAGTAAATGGTGAATTTGTTTGGAACTATTTTCAGCTATGGATTAATATAAATTTGTTGAATGAGTGACTGCACCGACTCTTTCAGAATCAGAAAGAATCAGAAATACTTTATTGATCCCCGAGGGGAAACTCTTTCGTTACAGCAGCTCACTATCACATCAGTGCACACAGGAATAGAAGTACTAAGCAAAAATATAATACATTATAATACAGGTAAGATAAATTAAGTACCAAGTGGGTATGAGTATAAAATTAAAATTCCCTCAGATGTATTCAAAACGGATTCTAAGAGAATTTGTTTTTTGCCAGACTTTTCTAATTTGCAAAAGCCTTAATTACCAGATTACAATGAGAGAAACAAAACTGTGTGTTTGGCGAGGTGGGTAAACTATGCTGATGTCTCAAGTGTAAATGACTGGATTAAAAAACAGACTTCCTGCCTGTACTGTTACTCGGTTGGAGGATAGTTTAGTTTTCCTCCAGGTGTGTTCTCCACTCAGACAAATGTCTGTGTTTCCTGCCTGGTCAGTGGGTCTAACCTTTGCTCTGTTTTAATCAGGTAAAGTAGTGCTTTAGTAATCCACCTTTTGCAGCCGTACTGTGTTGAGGTACGTGTGTGTTTGTGTGTACGCCTGCTAGTCAGACTAAGGTCTTGTAGAGATTGGAGTGGCCTTGAGGTCAAAGGTTAGATAAACACAGCTGGCACTCTCCTCCTGGCTGGCTTAGAAAAGCTGTTTTCTCCTTTTTTCATCCTCCCCACTCCCTCTTTATCTCCACCTCCCTCGTCTATCTGTGTCAGCCCTATTTTGTCTCACTTCTGTCTCCCTCGTGATCTTTCTTTCTCACCCTGTCTCTTCTTTCTTTCGCTTTTGCAACTTTTTCTGTCCTCTCCCTCTTTCCTTCCCTTCCCTTTTCTCTTCCCAGCCTTTTATCCCTTTTTTCTTTTCCTTTTTGTAAATTTTTTCCTGTTTTGTTTTCCCCTTTATCTCATCTATCATCAATCTATTTTAATTCCCTCTCATCTTGGTTGTGCTCATCATCCTGCCATTTTTTTCTCACTTTGATACATTTGCTCTGATTTTCCTGTCTGACTGTCTCTCCTGTTTCCTTTCTTGTTCTACTCTTTGCCACATCTCTGTTTCTCTCTGTCTCCCCATCACGTCTGTTCAGGGAGGAATGCTCCCTCGATGCCCAGATCAATCACTTCTCCACATTTTTGTCAATAAATTAGCCTCTTCTGTCTCTTTCAGTCTCTTTTGTGTTTCTGCTCTGCCTTTTCATCTGTGACCTTGTCAGAGGTCTGTCTATCTACCCTATTTGGTCAAAAGTATATGGTCACCCGAATTTTACACCCATACGTGATGAACATCTCATTAAAAAATCCATGTGTATTAATATGCTGCTATAACAGCCTCCACTCTTCTGCGAAAGCTTTCCACAAGATCTTGACGAATGAATAATAGATATTTTTCTGAGCATCAAAAACACCCTGAAATGACCTAATATCAGAATTTGAGCCATTGGGTCCAGTAAAATTTTAAGTCTCAACAAGCCCTATCACTTAATTATTTTAAAGCCATTTATATGTGTCGGGAGCCAGCAGGAAACGATCTGGCTCAACCAGAAATGTGGAAGCCTGAAAAACTTTTTCAGCGTATGCGCCTTCTACCCAATGAGCAAATGGAATGATTGGTGCATGGTATCCAGTTCTCTTAATACATCCATGTCATGGGGACATTGTCATGTTGAAACCATAGATTGTATATAAAAATGGAAAACGTGTCTCCACCTTCTCCTGCTGTACTAAATGAAGCAAAAATATCCCGGATACAGGAGCTGCCCTCTTGCACTGGTGACGTCATTTGGAGCCAGAGTCTGTGCAGTAGTGAGTTAGAGCTGTGGTATCGAGGTCCCGCCCATACACCTGGCCGACTCAATCGCGAGCCGGCCTCAGCTGTCAATCATGACGTGAAACCCTCTTTTTATATCATTAAATAACTAATTAAAACCAAACCTATCAGAAAAACGAACACTTGAACATACATCAGCGTGATAACTACCTAAAATGACAGAAACCATCTTTGGGAAAAACGTATTTGTGTACTTTGAATTTTTAGTTTGGCACATGTCCCATCTGCTAACATGGAGGTGGCGGGGTTTATGATCTATACTGCAGCCACCTGGGGGCAATCAAGATGTTTTGGCTTCACTTTTGGGAAGCTGTCATGTCGTCCATCTTTATATACAGTCTATGGTTGAAACAGGAAAAGGCCTTCCCCAATCTGTTGCCATTAAAAAAAAGTAAGGACTCTATTGTCTAAAATATCAATGTATGCTGTAGCAATAACAGTTCCCTTACCCAAACCATGAAAAGCATCCTAAAACCAAATCTGTACTGTATCTAGCCCAACATCAAGTGATTGGTCTGAATGTTTCAGAAACAGTTGTAACAAGACAACAAGAGTCTACAGCCATGCTAGCAGCTCTGTGAAGCTATACTTAGACACAGTGGAACTTTGAGCTAAATGCTAACATCAGCATGCTAACATGCTCACAAAGACATTAACATGCTGATGTTTTGCAGGTATAATATTTATCATGATCAGCATCTTAGTTTAGCGTGTTAGCATGCTAACATTTGCTAATTAGTACTAAACACAAAGTACAGCTGATGCTGATGTCAGTTTTGCAGGTATGGGGTCATAAACCAAAGTATTAGACAAAGTGACCTGATAATGAGAGATAAAAAGTCAGAATAAATGCGATTCATCCTGAGGAGATCAAGAATGTGCGTACCAAATGTCATGGCATTGTATAGTTGAGATGTTTCATTCAGAACCATAGTTGTAGACCGGCTGACCAACATTGCCATCCCTAATTCCATGCTGCTAGCGTGGTTAAAAATGAATGAAAACTGATTTCTCTCTTTCTGAGGATACTGTATGAAACATAAAGTTTTTCTGATAATGGCAGTTCATCCAGACACCTCCTCCGGTTGATGAAAGTGTCTCCACAATAACATGAGAAAGGGTATTCTTCAGTTTTGTCAGTTGCTCGGACTCTATCCATCACTGGTTTGTCCTTTTTAGTGTCAGAGGATGAGTTGTACATCTACAAATATCTGGGAGAAGCCTCAGCCGGGCAGATGAGGCCAGGTGTTACATCAGTATGTTTGCGCTGTTTCAATGGGCCAATTGGAGGAATAGAGGGTTTGAGAAGTGGGGTCAAAACCATGCCAGGAGAATGAAAGTATAAATCTCTCTCCTACCTTTTGTAAAAAGCATGAAGGTGCCCTTGAACAAAGCCTGTGTGCCCAGCTGCTCAGTGGTCAGCAGTGCATAATTGTGTTTTTTTTTTTATGTGAGTAACACAATAGATGTGTATAAATCAAATATCAGTACAGAATAATAGAAAACAAGGAGTTTACGTAGAAGCCATGTGTTGAATGTATAAATGTTGAAGCAGGGCGATGTGGAGACAGCAAACCTTCTCTGAGTAAATACAGGTTAACAATAGTACACTCTTTTTGCTGTTAGGACATTTTTTCTGGTTACATCTATTTGTTATTGTTGCGTTATAACTGACTTAAGCACATGCGGATGTGGTGATTGTACTCAGACATTGCTACAGTAGGTGTGCACTTTTTCTTCCTCTGGGTGTTTTCATCATTAGGTGTAATAAATTGCTGCTCTTCTGTCAGATTTCCAAACCCTGATTGTTGTTGTTCAAGCACACACGATGTGTCACCTTAATGCCATTTTTTGTGTTGTTGTTGTGCCTTGTCTTTGGCACTACCAGTGGTTTTGGGGTATTTTTTTGATCTGCACTCTTGCATTACTGTCTACCTGTCTTGGCAGCTGCTCGGGGCTGGTCTGATTGCATTGTCGTATGCAGATGTCAACACTGTTCAAAAGCACAGTTGGAATAATTCATGCTCACCCCTCCCCTTCCTACTGCTTCAACTAGCTTTACACCTCCATTACTGATTGTCTCCAACCAGCTCTACCTGCTTAATATGAAGACTGGCCTGCTGCAAGGTAGACTGGGACGTTCGCATTGCATGCAAAGGAGTTGGTTGGCTCCTGACAAGAGGCCACAGCTGCCAAATGAGAGACAGCTTCATCATTGTCTTCATGTTACAGATGGATGGCAGTGCTGACAGACAAGCGGAATAAATTGGCGGGGATATCAAGGACAGACGAGCTTACATTTCAGGGCTTCTCTTTTTTTCTTTTTGCTCTTGTTCTTTCAGCATCAAGGTGCATTTTTATTCAAATGCAGAGAGAGGAGGATGAGAGAGACTGTTGGCCTAGTGCACATGTTTTGTTAAGGTGATTAAATACAAAGCTAAGTATTTGCATGTATCAGTTGCCTATGTATACAAAAGGTCGCCCTCTGCATAACTGGGCTGTGGTGTGGGGCAGAATAGATATGCACAAAAGAAACAGCACACATTAAAACAGTGTTTATATCTCTAAGGAGAACCACAAGTTGTAGTAGTGCAGAAATTACTATTAGTACTATCAGTGCCATACCTACACTCTCACTGGATCTGCTGATGTAATGTACAGTGTTTGAGGAATTAGTTGACCAATGACAACATTTAAATGTACAGCTTTGAACGCCTATGTCCACTGATCATCTGTATTTTAGGACCATACTAGTGTGTTTGCAAGTTTTAACTCATCACCTACAAATCATATATACTTGACATTTTTGCAGACTATTTTCATAGGCATGCTATACAGCTTTAGATTTGTGGATTCATTTTTATCTGCTGTTCCAGGCAGCCATTGGTTTTGAGTTGAAAATCAAGTCTGCATTATTTTTCTTGTCAACATTACTGTATCGTATCATGGTAGTGCAGAATGACTCATAACAACTACGTGACTTTAGAAAAATAAATGCAGACTTTGTGTTCACTGTGATGGCAGCTCAAACAAGTTTCAGTGGTCTTTCTAGATGTTTATATCATGCAGAAATGAATGGAAACCAAGGAGGCCTAGTACAGTAAAAAAAAAACTAAAACATTCAAATTTCAATAACAGCACCGGCTAAAACATGCAATACCCCTGGTATGACATTATAGCTCCTACTTTAACTTTTCACCTTGAATCAAAGAAGTGTGATAACCTCCCCTATTTAGTATTTATAAGCAGTGTATAAACCCTTTACAATTGGTTTATAACATAGTATAATGCATTTGTCAACAATTATAACCCCTCCTATGAAGCATCTATAACTGGTGTATGATGAATACTTTAACACTGTAACATAGCTGTAAAGATATATAATTACACGGATGAACAAACACTTAAGGGAAACATACATCAGCGGCTCGATGTGTCGGGGTACACCATCACATTTTCTAGTGTCGATGTGCAACAACTCTCCAGAAAAGCTAAAATTTTATCACGTTCTCTCCTTGGATCAGCACATCCCGGATACCGTACCCTGACTACTACGTCTGTCTGTGTGACAACCTACCTCCAGTGTGTGTGCTGTGAGCGCCGAATGATGCAAATCAAAGGACAGGGTGCATGTGATGCCACCAAAGCATGTTACACTTTACAGTGTGTTATAAAACATTTATTAACTTTTTATACACATGTACAAATTATTCACAGGTAAGTTTAAAATGGTTTAATTTTTTTTTTAAAGTCATGAGGATGTTTCGTTACATATGATTAAAGCTTATGTTATCAAGCATTTATTAACTGTTTATACACCAGTAATAGGTGGCCCATGGGAGAAGCTGTAAGGAGGAGTTAAAGTTTTTTGACAAACACATTAAACACTAAAAATCTTCTTCTGTCTTCTTATAACTACAATACGTGTTACAATGTGTTACAAACCATTTATTAAGTGTTTACACACCGCTTTTAAAAGCTAAATATGGGGTAAAAATAAAGTGTTACCAGAAGTGTTTTTTTAGTTCACTTTTGTCCCCCTCATCTGTTAAATATCATGCTCTGACACCTGCCAATCAACTTCATGAGCTTTCCGAACTGTGTCTGAACATTCACATTGCAATCAATGCAGTTCAGTTCAATTTTACTGTATTACAGGTATTCAGAACTTGACTGCTGTCTGCAAACTGTTATTTGATAAACTACAGAAATTAAGGTCTCAGAAAAAAAGAAGCATCCAGTGACATCACACTTTTTTAGCATCAAACACTGTAGCTGTCATGCTTTTCAGTTGTTTTATTTTCAGTCATGTCTTTTCTGCTCGTGCAGAAACTTGATAACCTAAAACCAGCTGAACACACACTGTCACAGATACAAACTGACAATGTTTCTAATCTCACTAAATGCCTGCATTGGATATTTTTTATATCAAAGTACAACTAAAAATGTGATTATATATTTTGGAATGAACTGTGAAGCCAACTCCTCATTCATTGCAGTACGAGTTTTAATTAAATCCCAACTGTGCTTGAACTCCCAGCTCTCTCTGGTAAGATCTCAGCAGTGTTGAAAATGCACAACCTGCTGGAAACACCCTTACATACTTCCATTTTTTCAAATGCATCCTCATTTGCTTTGGAACCAGACTTCACATCACATGTTGTTTCAACACACATTTTTCAGACCTGGTTTTGGCCAAACACCTTTACTGGTGAATTACGTTCCCCAACTCAGAGGGGCTGTTAAGGTACTCGGGGAGAAAGGGGCAAGCAGTATATTAAGTCCAATTTCCATAAGCCTGGCCCTAAATTAGACGTTTGGTGGTGCTTTAAGTAAAACCTGAAGGTAGTGGAGGCCAGAGTGGAGCCAGAGAGATCAGGAAGATATATGGTGACATCAAAGCTGTTTTTGCACCCCACAAAACCGAATCAGAAAAATCCACTTAGAACTGGAAGAGGGCACGTGAAATCTGTTTCTGTTCTTTGTGTATTTGTGGAATGATTATTTGTATCTGCATATTATGTCAGGTGGATAGAGACAAAAAAATTGAGTGTACAGTGTGTTGGTGTGTAAAGGTGTTTATGTTTTGATGTTTTGTGTGCATGTTAAACTACAAGAGAAAAAGAATAAGTTATGTTTGCACTCAGAACTCTGGAGTGTGTATTGGTATATGAATGTGTTATCTGTGTGTGTGTGTGTGTGTGTGTGTGTGTGTGTGTGTGTGTGTGAGCACATGAGCAGCGTTGAAAAGTAAATTGGTACATTTATTCTAGTACTGAACTGAAGTACAATTTTGCGGTACTAGTATTTTTTTTACTTCACTGCGTGTTACACTGAAGATTTTACATCCAAAATATTTCATCAGATTATAAATATAATGCATTGCTATAGATCAAACTTCCCAACACTATATGAAGTAGTTAAAATTGGTTCAACTTTGACTAGCTACAATATTTACAGTAAATACTGCTTACAGCTTAATGCATTATAAAAAATCTTATTTAAGGGGAGTGTTGTATGTTGACCCATGTTGCCAGGGAGACACCACTGCAAATAAAGTCTGTCAAACCACACCCACAGCCTCTGTTAAACTCTCAATAATTTATACCTAATGATATTTAAACATTTTTTTGACTATAAAAAATTAAAATGTTCCAAGTATATCACAGATAGTTAATGCTGCTAAAATTAATTAAAACTCTGCAGTTCCCCTCAGCTCTGCAGAGCATGTTAGCATCTGTTAGCTCATTGTTTTCGTTTTATGACCCATGGCTTTACTGTTTTGTTTCACTCTCACCGCTCTCATCAGCGTTGTTTCTACCAGCAGCAGGCAGCTGTTTTTAGCAACAGCAACAAAAAAAAAACCTTAATCAACCCACTGTATGCTACCTGCCCAGACACGAGACAAAGTTAGCGACTAGCTGGTGAACGGAGCTAAAAGGAGAGTGGCTATTGGACAGAAGCACGGCTCCAAAATTATTGCTGAGGTTGCTCCGTATATGCTGGATGTATAAATAGACAACTGTGTGCTAACACATTGACCATATCAGCTTTATGAGGTGATAATATGTCACTGTTGTGACAGCTTCTTACGCTGCCCCCAAGTTGCCAAAATCAACTAATTTAGGTTTAATGTTATAGAGAAATATTTAAGATTTAAAAACAAGTTTCCAGGTGCTTTGAGTGCATTTTTCTGATAGTAGTTTTAGTCATAGATATTGAAGGAAAGACTTATTACAAGAGTAATGGAGTACTTTACTTTGTGGTATTAGTAATTGTACTGGAGTAAAGTATCTGAATACTTCTTCCATCTCTGCACATAGGTCCCTGTGGATGGTTAATATCAACATGAATGACCAACAACTTGAGATGGCAGTGTCATATGAAATAAGTCTGCATACCTGAAGTGAATTTGAAAGTTAATTTGTCGTGAAATGCAGTCACCAGAGGGGGAAACTGTTTCTCCAGTCTTGAGGCTCGGAGTTCGGACACAAGAGAAAATTTTTATCCATTCTGCAGGTTTCCTGGTGAGCCATTTGGTTGAAACGAGCAAAAGTATAAACCACATGCTTGGAAGAGACATGTCAAACCTAAAGAGCCAACATGCGGTTTGTGACAGGTTTTGTTAGGAAAGAAAAATAAAACGAGGGGCAAAGATTATTCATTTTGAGCAGTTTGAGACTTGACGTCATGTGTGCAGGAGAATAATAGCTTTGTTTTCTTCACGGCTTACAAAAATTAGAAGGAGGTCTTCTGTCCCACATGACACCTCAAATTACCTTTGTCAGAAAATTGGTGTGATCTGGTTCTTTTCAATCACGCTGTATTTATATGCCATTAAGGAACAATAACCTTAAACCTGTTCGTCGAACCTGAACTTTATGAAGAGGTTATACTTTGATTTCCTGTGCCAACACTGGCAATTTTCGGCCTGTAGGAGATGGTAGCCGCGAGACAGTTATTCCCCACCACACATATAATTAAAACCGATTATATACCTGTATCATTACCTTTGCCTTTCCCTGTGACTTCTTGCTTTCCTTTGATGTTCCACTCTGCAGGCTTTTGAGGACCATGAGTGTGTGACTTGATCTTGCTTATAGGTTGTTTTTCTCTCCTAAAGAGAAAATTGCATGTGATTAAAGAGAAATGTTAACATTTGCTGCCAACTGGTAACCCTGTGCCACATCTTGGGCGTTATAACCCTAATAAAAACAAAAATTATGATCGAAAAAGATTGCTCTACAATAGAAATAGAATGGAAATTACATCTAAAAAGTGGCTAAACAACATCTCACAATATTAATATTTGGTAAACAATGGATTAATAAAAATAAATCCTTAAATTTTAACAGTAAAAATACATACATTCCCTGTTTATTTATGTGGATGTGTCTACAGTAAATCTATATTGTTTTTGTCCAATCATTCCACAAGATAAACTTTCTTCTTTTTCTGCATCTTATTTATGAACAAAATCAGAAATGTTGTGACAGAATGATTGTGGAGTAAATCCAGGGGGGATACAGGCGTGACAGCGATACCATTGTTTTGCCAGCCTTAAGGTAAAGTCCCACCTGAATTATTCAGACAAGGCCGCTAAAGTCATTGCACACAGACCCCATATGAGCCCTTTATAAGCCCTGACTGGAGAGAGGAAAAAAGAGAGAGAAAACAAAGAATTTGAGGAAGAATACATGAAAAAAGAGAGAGACAGAGAGAGACAGAGATAGTGAGGAAAAATTGGAAAAATCTGAAAAAAGCAAAGTAGGAAGTGATAGAAAAACAGAGAGAGAGAGAGACATCGAGGGACATCAAGGACTTACAGTGAACTTACTGTAAGTCCACACTCTGTCACTCTGCTATTAGCCTAATGCAGACACCTAAGTGACCCTCATTAGTCTGTTAGGAGCCACCCTGGTCAGCACGTGTGAGTGAGGTGGAAGCAAATACAGGAGAGGAGGGGATGTAAGGGTTAAAGTGGGGATTGGTTGGATTTGGTGCAGCGCAGACGTAATCCGGCCTTTTCGCTGCTTGAGATTCGATCTTCGATGTTTACGAACCTATGCGGGGATTTGTTTCCAAACCTGGAGACACTGCATCTTTGAATTTCTTTCAAGAAACTGTGTCGCCAATTTGGTACAGGACAGAAACACAGTGTGTTACGGAAGAGAGAGTTTACATCTGTGTCCCTATCGAATCCTTCTAACTCCCTCTGGGGAGATTTTGGTTTCTTCACTGCTCAGCTTGAGGTCCTGGCTGTGTGTTTAAAGCAGCAGCAGCGAACACACAGCTTCACTGTCTTAGCTGCCTTCACACAGGCTACAGGCACACAGTGCAGACAAAATCCTGATCTTACACCTGTAAATGTGCCTCACTGAAACTGCCTATTGTAATCCTGTGAGCTTCTACAATACGCCAGTACAAAGGGAATTGATGATAGGGTATTATGACAGTATACTAAATATGGCCCACCCTTAGAAGTGCCTGAGATGATATATTAACACTGTTTCCCTAACTGCAACTGTACCAACACTGAGCTGCTTTTTAGTTTGTAATTAGATGATGGATTTTTAGATCAATCGCTAGATGAAACTAGGTTGTGATTAGGGTTCTTTGTCTAGATTTGAACAGCTTAAAGAATGATTAGTGTTTAGCCAAAATTATTCTGATTCATTTTTATCACGCAATGTCATTATTATAATGATGTTCTGCAAAATCTGCATACTTAAATAATAATACTGCAATAATGATGCCAGTATTACACTGTTAATACCTGCTCATCATGTCCCAGGGTTTTTCAAAATATAGGTTGCAACAGGATGATTATTACTGTCACTGATGTCAAAGTACATACAGTGCTACCTCACATTGCAAGAGCCATCCTATCAGAGATGGTATGGTTGATTAAAAGGTGATTAAATAAATCATATTTTAAGAAAACTATTGGCTTACTGTATGCTTTTTCCTCAACAAACCATATCTTAATACGGTATTAACGTCCATAAGTTTTATGCTAGTTACCATGCTACTTGCATTACCACATCCCTTGCTACAGGGATCTTCTGTAATGCCATGCAAATCTCTCATTGAGCATTTCTTTCATCTGTCTTTCTGAAAAAATTAAACATGTTCTTGGGTTTTACTATCCATATTTTGAGATGAATAAGAACCTACTACAACACTTGCTATTAGAGGTTGAAACAACTACAGCTCCCATTACAATTTAGCAGCACAATAGCACGTGTTTTTTGGTTTCTTCAATAGCCATGACATCCACCGTGTGCTCTTCTAATGCAATTTTTCCTACTTTCTTGTTTTAATATCCACTTTTTTCTCTGTCTTGCTGTTATATGTCCTGTTATAGACATGGCTGAACCAGCCGTGGCCAATCGACCTGCCTTTTGACTAGCCTCTTTTGTTGAGCTACTGACATGTAGCTTGCGGTGGCCGAGGGCTTATGCAAAATAGTGCTCATTTAAGGAGATATGAAAAAATTGAAAAAACACTACTCCTATTACTATCCTCCTCTACAAATATGGTGTGAACCCCATTCCACTTTTGAGTAAAGTTATGTTTCAAGGCTGGATTTTCAGTAACTTGCATTATTACAAATGAGGTTGTCTTACTCCTTGAAAATAACCTTGATGTTCCGATTTCACTTGGGCTCTCTATTTCCCAGCATCGATGGGCATCCACTCTTTCAGGAAAGCAGCAGTTTTATCCCATTTTCCACCTTGAATACTTGAGTCTGTATGACGCATCCAGTGTGTGCTACGGCCAACAAATGACACGATGCTCCGTGACTTGGCCAGTGTGTGTGTTGCACTTTAAAATGGCCACTATACACAGAAAGAATTAACTTTTTTGATTTAGGTAAGAACAAGACCTTTATTCTCCCCACCAACAGGGCAAATTTTATATTAATGATCCAAGAATAGCAAAGTTGTCGCTCCATGTTTCATCCAAACAGCAACAATGCTTCCTATTTTCTGATGTATAATGAGTATTAGAGCTTCAGGAAGCTGCCGGTGTAGTTACACACTTTAAGGCTTATAGAAAGTAAGTTGACTCAAGAGTGGATCAACAGTGAGGTGGTGTTACTCGGATTCTCCAAGCTGAGCCTGAAGTTGGTCACAAAGTGGCTTTGCTTTAATAACATTAACGGACGAGGCTCAAGCAAAATAAATTAAAGTAATAGCAACATCAAACAAATCCTGTTGACTCTTGTTTGTGTCAGCAGGGATCATCTGGAGTCCAACAACAACACAGCCAATGGCAGTAATAACATCCCAAACTAATTAGTACGAGTTCAGTGCCTTCGAATGGCCGTTAAATCCGAGTTACACAAAAACAATGGAATCTTCACTCAGTGACATCACAGCCTCGAGTCAAATGTTTCGCCTGTTTGTCACAAAGATGACACAACCACAAGCATACAGGTACATAGGCATGTGAATACAAAGGACCCAGAATACACACGCGGATACACAAGTTTACACACACTCTCTTTCCCCCTTTTTTCATTGTTAAAGTGTCAGAGGAGCATTTGAAAAGCTGTAGTAATAACAGTTAAGGCAGGGCATCAGTGAGACGCAGGACTGACACTCTTAACCTGCCTCCATCAACACACATGAACTGCCTCACTGGCAGAGCAACAATTCTCTCACAGCACTAGTCAAAACAAAGTGCACTATTCACACACTCTGCACTGGCCAAAAAGCTCTCCTCCTCAGCACACAATGCTTATTTGTTGTATCCACACAGAGAGCACAAAAAACAAAATGCTGTTCTCATGAAATCAAAAGACCCCCGAATCCAGGTGAAAGCCCTTATTTCCTATTGATTTCACCTGTTAAATCCACTTCCAGCGTAAAGGGAAGAAGACAGAAAATCAAATTTACAAAAGGATTTTCAAGCCCTACGAAGATTTGAACAGTGACTGAAGAGGCTACAAACTATTAAGACCATTTTTCCAATACTGAGTTGCAAATTCACAGTGGAGTATTGCAGCGTTTTTCAAAATCTGGGCTGAGGCCCAGAGGTGAGTCAAGGAGAGATTAAAATAGGCTTTCTGAATCAATCTTACGAAATTGATATATCAAAATATTGGCTGCATGATGTTGCCAAAGCTTTTTAGATTCTCCTCAAGTGTAAAGAATGCTGGATAAAGTATCATGGCGTAAAATCAGGGCAAATTATCTTCAATAAGCCTCCACTATTTATGGCTGAAAGTAGTAAAACATAGATGCTCAGAACAAATTTGATGTGAAATGTAGAAAGTTCCCATTTATCTGTTCTATATTGTTCTATTCTCTAGTCCCAGCAGATAGCATGAGGTTGACTCACTTAATTGCTCTTTCTAAACAGCAAAGATTTATGACCTCTAATCATGACTCTTGCTTGTGGTTTGCCTCAATCTGCCACCATCTTGTTTCTCGCCCTTGACGAGTCAAAACAAAACTAGCTCCACCCCATTTAAAAAAAGAAGACTGAAGAAATCTGCCCCACAGGCAGCCCACATCATTTCCACTCTGAAAGATTCATAGGGATATTTTACACCCTCATTGTGTTAACATAAGTGGGTGTAAATGTAGCGTACTGGTGAATGTTTTATGAATCTTTGGTGAGCTGCATGTGGTAAACTACACGGTGCAAGGATGTAATGAGGGAAGAAGATAGCCTGGACAAGTCAGAAGAGGGTAATGAGGGCTGGCTGCGATGGGAAAGGTTTGCGCAAAAGTTTGGCACCATTAAGATGGGCGTGCTCATGTAAGACACTTTTAGAATTAGATTGATGCTGAATGGCCTTCAAAGTCAAAACTACTGCATGTAACTGTTGAAATATGCCAGTGATTTGAATGGGTTTAAACTGTTTGCTGCTGTCACATCATAGCCATTTTGTATGTAACTTACAGAGTTAAGAAAAACATTTTAAGCTAGTTTTAGTGTCTTTGCCACCTTAAAAATCTGAGTTAAGTGAATTAAACTTTAAAAATTTAAGGTAAGTACATTCTAGACCCTGGAAACAGCAGTAGGGAAAATAGTGTCATAGCAAGGTCCATTTAGTAGTGGTTCTGGAGCTTTCCATCATATCACATGATCTTTATCAACAGATGTGGTTTGTCCAATTGCAGATGTTCAATTTTCCATGTTTTGCAGCACTTTAAGGACTTCTCGTCCATGTTGGCTTAAAAGCTGCGGTTCAAATTTCATGACATTGGAAACAGCAGTGCAGAAAACACACAAGGTCCATTTAGTAGCTGCAATTGAGTTTTCGGTCAAAACTGTTACTAAACGGACCTTGTGTATGACTGTTTTCTGAATTTCAAGTCAAACTTGGCATTAAATTTGTCTCCCTAAGTTAATGATAAAAGATAGATAAATGCATGATGGTTTACAGTGTAGGGAAGAAAGCAAATGGGTAAATCAACTTTAAGACACTATCATGGACAGTATTAGTTTCCCTTTCAAACTATAGGTCAGTCTCCTGTGATAATTTAGTTTTAATCATCATTCCCTCTCAGAAAATGCTTCCTGTAGAGTGACAGGAATGATTTTGATCTACATCTTGTCAAAGTTAAGTGGAGGAGGTGAAGGACGGTGTAATTATCACTGCACAGGTTTTCCCTCCAGTCCTCCTCGCTGTCTCTTTTACTGTCTGTGTGTCCTTTCTTAGCATGAGAGAGTGCCCTACGGGGTGAGCTGTCAATCACTGTTGTCACAGTAGCATGCACACAAACACACACACAGCTACAAATGTGCACACATGAGTAGAAATGTTGCAGTAACATGAAAAGAGGTGGGAAGACAAGTTGAGATCACACAGTGCAGGTAGTGGCAAACTTTTGCTCCTGAAGGTAATGCTCTGGATAGAACAGTCAAAACATGCACAGATGAGCACATTACTATTCAACATAGGAGTTTGTCTTTCTTTTTTCAATAAAATATGCACAGTCAAATGGAAATGTGTACGAACATGCATGTGCACACCTGAAGCGCAGCGTTTGACTT